>NC_054373.1:133328652-133601152 GCF_017654675.1 Xenopus laevis
TTTTAGTTCAAATCGTTCGATTCAAAGTCGTGGTCGAAGTAGCCCATTCGATGGTCGAAGTAGCCAAAAAAAACATTCGAAATTTTTCCTCTATTCCTTCACTCGAGCTAAGTAAATGGGCCCCACAATGTATAACAAGAGCCAGTGCTTCAACTTAGGTGTGGGTCTTTAGTAAATTAAGCATCCATCCCATACCAGCTGGGGTCATTTAGAGAAAGAAAGGAAATGCCCAGTTGTCTACTCATTTGGCTACCCTAACTAAAGGAGCTGTAAAATTTAGGACATGTATTCAGAAGCTAGATAATGCTTAACTTGCTGATGTTTCAACAATGACTCCCCTGATGTAGACTGTAAAGTTAAGACATTATCAACTATAAGAAATAGCACATTCAACTGTATGTCTTGGCACTGGTTCAGTAAACACAAAACAGATAAGGAACTCTGAATAATTTGACTGTGTGACAAGACAATCTTATGATGAACAAAGAGCAGTTTACCATGAAGATGAGATGCTACAAATATTTGTGTTTAGTAAAGTATAGAAGCAGACAGGTACAAGTATAGTCAAGAATGAAGCTTGATTTTCATTATAAGATATTAGCATACCCTACTGCTAGCCTAATTTTTAATTACATAATATGGTCAACCAGCTTTTGGTGCATCAAGCTGGCCAAAATGTACATCTTTTCAGACCTTTGAACCAATATACTTGCCATATTGCACAACTGGCCAAAAGGGCAAAAATCCCCAGACCTCTGCAAAGTGGCCAACCATTCCGTTGGATCGGTGCAACTGGATATCAATATGTGTGGCCATATTACACTAATGCCTAGATGATTATCCCACATTACTATCTGTTCAATGTCCTTCATTTTGACCCATGTGCAGTTAAGGTATCATTTACTTAAGTCTCAGATTCAGGTGAGCTTATTTACCCCAGACTATATATATACATGTGAGTGTGTATGTGTCTATGAGAAAGAAATTCCCAATAACTCCCAGAACTGCCCACCTTGATATGGATGTTGCTAGTTCTTACCTTCGTGCTTGTACACAGCCAATCTGGAGCACCAAAGATTCCTACCCTTCACAATTTTCAGGACTTATTTGTATAACAGGTATATTGGTCACTGTGGGTCACTTGCCATGAGCCAGCAATTGGCAGCACCATGAAAAGCTACAAACGTATCACTTGAAAACACACACCAGTTTGTTTGATGCTAGCATAGATCAGATGCCTTACATATATTATCCACACCACAATTTACTGACAACAGTAAATCATTAGATCTTGTTATAAGCAGAGCAGATATCCACTCTAGTCAGTCCTCTTGGAATTAGATGTCCTTAAAGATAAATTGAATATCCAAGGCTAGCTATTCATATAATGTTTTGCTCAGTGTCATTTCTTCTTTATTGACATTTGAGCTCCTGCTGATATCTGCTACAACAATATTCCCCACATAATATCCTTTCTAAGAAATCTGTGGCAAAAGATATTTGTAATTATATTTACTTGTGAAAGATTATGGTTTATAGTTGAACCAAAAGAGGCATCCTGTCATTTTCAGAACCTACTAAATGTGACAGAATCTATTTTTCTGCCAACTTGTGAAGACCAGGCAAAAAGCAAATTTGCTGTGGTCAGCTAAGTGTAACCACTGAGCAGGAAAGTGAATTTAATAATGCATTATTGTTCTTCAGTGAAGGTGAACTGTAACAGTGTCTTTGTTATAGCAGTTTTTGCTTTGATTTTCATATACCGTTAGCTTTGAAACATTTAAACCACTCCATTTTGACAATATGCTACTTGTAATTGGTATTTGATTCAATTTAAATCAACAGACTGGATTATTAATCACGTAAGAAATTAGAGAGCTATAGTGACCTTATTATAATGCAATTATTGGATCTTGCATGCAAATACAAAAAGTGAAAAGCATTTGAAAAATGTCAATATACCAACAATAACACAGTTAATTTATCTTTGAATCACTATTAAAGATTATCTCAAGATAATTAACAGGAAACAGATCATGTTTAGCTACTGTGTTACTATTACAATCAGTGCATTAGATATATTTCAGCATTTTACCATGTTTTAGCAAAATTATATTCTCTATCATCCAACATTATCCTAATCACAGTGAAGGCAGAAAGAAGTGCTTTTAATATATATTGCACAACAAGGTAACTGTAAGGACACTGCAAAAGGCATTATGTAGCTTGCAAAGTTTCTAAAGTGAAAAGATATCTTTCTGCATTTGGGCTATTGTGGCTTAGAGCATTAAATAAAAAAAGAAAGTGGGGCTCAGTTCATTGTATTTGTTATGAGGGTGAAACACAATTATGTAGAAGAACAACTACCTGTACTGAATTGAAATAAAAACACAAAAATTACTGCATCACTTTTTGTATGTACCACTTGAAATTGTTGACACTGTAAATGGATGCATCCCAGCCCCAGTAACTGTTGTAGTGTATGAATAACATTGTTATTGTTGACACAACCGTTTTTCTGCCACATTGGATGTGTTTCATTGGATGTGTTACAATTGACAAAAGTTTGGTTTGACATAGCATTGTCCTCCCTACATTTTAGGAGCAGAAGTTCACTTTGGTGTTACTGGGCTTAGGAGCATGAACAATAATCAACATAGAAAATGGCCTTACCAGTGACAAGCTCCTAAAAAGATGTGGTACACAATACAAACACACAGTTTTGTGTGAGAGTTTGGTTCTTGAAGTCCTTTAAGTTTTAGTCTTACTTGTTTTTAAGTTCC
This sequence comes from Xenopus laevis, assembly GCF_017654675.1. Taxonomy (NCBI): domain Eukaryota; kingdom Metazoa; phylum Chordata; class Amphibia; order Anura; family Pipidae; genus Xenopus; species Xenopus laevis. The sequence goes on from NC_054373.1 coordinate 133,331,436, forward strand.
TAGGGTTGAGGCTTCTGATTATAGTAGAAGTGTCCAGCAAAGTAAAATAATTCAGCACAACACTGGGCACTTGTTCTTAGTAGAGCACAATACTATATTTTCAGGCTACTATCTGACCATTATTGATACAAGCACTTGGTGATTTACATTTGTCTTTCTGTAGACTTTTGGGTGCTTTGACACTACAGGTTGCATTTTTTACAGTAAGGGCACTAAGGGTGAAGGTGCAGAGCATAGACCTGTTGGGTACTTAACAGCTGCCACAGAAAGACAGTAAGACAGGATTCGTCTGGATCTTACAACTGGTTCTTCCTAATTTTTGCATATTAAAGAGAAGCTTAAAAGAGGTCCCCTGCTCCTTATAAACACAGCAATGCTGTCTGAACACAATCACTATATTCATAGGGGAAATGTAGACCATTGTGATCCATTCTATGTTTTTTTCAGGAAAGGTGGCAACTCACTTTTTCAGGCTGCTAATAAGGATCATGCTAAAAACAACCAAGGGGAACCATATACTATGCACAAGTCCATCATGTTCTCCATATTTAATTAAGGTTTGATTTCTGTTATGTATCCATGTGATTCAGTAACACAAACTACAGTTTCATAAATCCATGACCTTTAAAATGATTCTTACTGGTGTTGCTTAGTTTCCTGCTTAACATGATTGGCATTTTACACAATGATCTTAGTATTAATAGTATTAATTATTGCTTCATTTGTTTGTGTTTTTTTATTCACCAAGCTTACTATTCCCAATAGTATCCTATTTCACTACTAAAAACGATAGAATTCCTGGGTTGATGGCTGTTGTTCAGCTATGAGACATTTAACATGAAATCCATGGATTATTTTCGTTCAAAGTAGAAAGGATTTATGATGTCAGAATAAAGAGACTAAAATATTTGAAAGCTTACAAACTGACCACATTTTGGTCCAACAAAAGATCTTTTTAATATCCCTAAATCATTCCATCTCTTCACTTGTGCATCACTTACTGATATTTTGCACAATAAAATTTAATTCTAAGCAACTCTAGAATATAGAGAATTCCTCTATAGTTACGCCCCTGAAAAGAGCCCTAAAAGCTTAACACACATAATTCTTCACATGAGGTGGTGAGGTGTGGTAGAAAGGTTCTAAGCAAACTGTAAAGCAAATCAGAATATTTAATATAAAGGATAAAGTATACACAGATTGTACTATGTTTTTAATACATATCATTTTATCACCCCAGAAATCAATTAAAATTCAATTAAGTTCAAAGGTTTAAAGATTCTTGAAGTTGTTGGGGACAAAAATGGTGTTGGAAACAAAATAATACTCAACCCATTGTCCTTGCATTGGAGGAGTGAATGAATTGTAAAGAGTAACCAAATCTGCAGAATCTAAAGTTGCTCATGTCTCCTTGGCTTGGAAAAGTAACACATGATATAAACAAAAAATATATAGTTTCCCCATATTATGTCTTCATAATGAACTTATGACTGCTCCCAGTGATTCTCTGGCCTCGCCCATATGATTGAACTTGCTCCTTTCCATACCACTGCATGTAGTCATAGATTAGCATTACTGAGCAGACAGCTGTTTGTAGGTATTTGCACCTTGGAAACCAAGACTTGCGATTGGTACATAAAGAGAACAAATCATATATTTTAAAAGGATCCAAATTGTTATGTTAATGTGCTGCCAATGATACAAACAATGAAGGACATTGGGCAAATGGAACAGAAAGCAAAGGCAGTGGTAGTTATGCCAGCTATAAAAAGTGCTTACAAATCTTTATCGTAAGAGTGCTGATAGAATGGTGGGATAAAAAGGTATACATCTGTTTATGTAAGGCTGTCAGAGTATCAAAAAATGTTTAGGACTTTCCTTGTCCTTTAAAAGCTACACATTTTTTTATTATGATGTAGATTAGCACAAACCTTGCACGGTGAAAATGAACATATGTTTCCTAAAGCTATGCAGTGGCAAAAGTGTTAAGAGACATGGAAGGGCTGCAACAATACTCATATAGCAGAAAAGTAAATGTCTTTCAAAAAGTGTATTACATTATCAAGACCTTGTATCAGCTGGAGTAAGCTCACTGAAGCTGGTGACATCTCAGAGATGAATGGTAAACTGACTTGGCAGAATGCTTTACAGTGAAAACATTTCAAATATCCCTTTATCACCTGTTCATATTCTGTCAGATATTCCTGATTCCTCATCACATTACACAAGCAATACATTGTTTTGATAGGCTGATGTGAGACTGAAAAACAGTCCCAATTTCATTTTTTTGTAAAGGATTCATTATACTTAGTCTGCAAATCAAAGTTACTGAGCCTTATTTGACTGGCTGAAAGATAAGGCATATAATTTCCTGCCCCAGGCATATGTAGTTTCCATGAAAAATGTATTTCTTTACTGGTTGAGGCATATTAAAGTAGCCTCTTATTATTTCAATGTTATGTGTTAATGGTACTGTTCAAACATAATTTTTAGAAAACATTTTTTCATTGTATTTCTAAATTGTACTGAATTGTCAGTTATGTAAGAAACAGCACATTGTAAAAGTAGGATGACTTCAAGAAACATTTAACATTCCTCTTTATTTCACCTTTGCAGGTATTCTGTTTTAGTGCAAACTGCTGATATTCAGATATCATGTAAATAACATTCATTTTTTTAAATGGTATCATATTCACTTTACAGATATGAGATCCACTATTTAGAAACCCATTATCCAGAAAGCTCCGAATTATGGAAAGTCTGTCTCCATAGACTCCATTTTATCCAACTTTTTAAAAATGAATCCCTTGTACTTGATCCAAACTAAGATATACTTAATCCTTATTGGAAGCAAAACCAGCATGGGAAGGCACATTTATCAAGGTTGAATTTCTAATTCATGTGAATTTTTTAAAACTCCCATAAACTCGAAATTCGACCAATCGAAATGTATTAATAAAATCAAACTTTCTTAGCTCAGAAAATTAGAATAGAGCCGAAAACTCGAATGGAATTTGATTAAAATTAGAAAAACTGGAATGTCAGGAAGGCTGCAAACATCACCAAATTGATCCCTAGACCTCTCCCATTGACTTATACAGCAATTCTGCAGGTTTAAGGTGGTGAATAGTTGAATTCGAGTTCTAAAGGGCCTGAGTATGATAAATCTCTAAATTTGAATTAAAACTGGAATTGAGTTTGGATTATTCACAAATTGACTTTTGACCAAATTTTTTTCCGCAAATTTGAATTTTCACGTTGACCCTTAATAAATCTGCTCCCTAATGTTTATGTGATTTTATAGAAGACTTAAGATACAATGATTAGTGATGGGCGAATTTGCGCCATTTCGCTTCGCCGAAAAATTTGCGAAATTCGCGAAACGGCGAAAAATTCGCGAAACGGCGCTGGCGTCTCGTTTTCGATGCTGGCGCCCATTTTTGACGCCGGCGACCGTTTTTGAGACGCCGGCGCCCATTTTTGGTGCCGGCGCCCGTTTTTGACTTTTTGAATTTTTTCTGCGAATTTTCGCGGGCGTTTTGCGAATTTATTCGCTGGCAGCGAATCGCACAAATTCGCCGCGAATTCGCGCCTGCCGAATAAATTCGCCCATCACTAACAATGATACAAATTATGGAAAGACCCCTTATCCAGAAAACCCCAGGTCTGAGCATTATGGATAACATACTGTATATCATACCTGTACCACATTAGGGTATGCTTTCTACCACAGTTATTTATGAACACAGTTTCTGCACACATTGTGATATAGATTCTGGTATCTGCCATCATAAACTACTGGGGTTCCCATACTTTTAAAACTACATATATGAGGACAGGTGGCAGCAGGTGGAAATTATGCAAATGAAGCCTATTTTAAAGGTCACATCCACTGCCACAAAGTAGAGTACCTTGCTAATAATATTCGGCATCTAGCTTCTTACAGCTCTTACAACAAATGCTGCCAGCTACTTTCAATCAATACACAACCAATACTCAAAAACACCCCTGAGCTTCTACCTGTACCACATTTCTCCTGCAATGCTATAGACCCATCTTTTTCTAGGCATCCTTACATTATCTTTCAAGCTAACACCACTTTCCAAATATCTCCCTATATCTCTCACCTTAGTATTGACAATGATCCCCAATAACAACCTTCTTCAACCTGTAACATTTAATTTGTCCCCTTTCCCCATATCTTCATCTTCATATCTGACCACATCTGAAATAACTTTGCCTCCACACTAAGGAAAGTTGTTTACTATTTCTTTCTCACCACCATGTCTTCTGTTTTCATCAGTTATCCAGTAAATCTGTTGCATCCTTTTGCCAAAAAATAAATTCAATAAATTAGTTACTATGGTTAGTCTGTTGGGTCCCCTTTGTTAGTCTAAATAAATGTTAAACAAGGCAGGTGTCAGACCTCACTCAAACATATCATATTATTCATCAATACCATCTGTGTAATTTAAATGTACTGTTCCACAAATTTTTGAGTTACAGACAGCTTTTTACAGGCATGGGAAAATTCATTTGGAAACCAATTATCCATAAAGCTCTGAATTACGGGAAGGCCATCTCCCAGAGATTCTATTATAATCAATAAATTCACATTAAAAAAAAATGTTTCCTTTTTTTCTGTAATAATAAAACGGTACCTTGTACTTAAACAAGCAAGGGAGAGTTGTGCTCACAGCTAATTTTTAAAACCATTAAGCGGGGGTGCAATAAGGCTGTGACAATAAAATTCATACAGAAAAATACAAGAAGTTATCTGCACTCAACTCATTTTCAATATATTTGGGACATTGAGACATTTTGTGCCTTTAGCTACTAAAAAATGCCTTACCCTTTGAACAAAACAGGGATTGTTTGTCCATAATTCGCAGTATATTTAAGATGGCCAACTACCTCAATACCAGGGATGACTCTGACGTAGTTGACAAGCTTAAATATATTACAATGTCTTAATGTCCTAAATATATTGATAATGGGTTGAGTGCAGAGGACCTCTTGTATTTGTCAGTACCATGTACTTGATCTCAGCTAAGATATAATAAATCCTGGAAGCAGAACAATCCTATTTGGGTTTATTTAATGGTGAAATGATTCTTTAGTAAGGTAAAATGATTCAAGTACGGAATGACCACTAATCTGGAATACCCCAGGTCCCAAGCATTCTGGATAACAGGTCCCATATCTGTAATTCTTTCTAAATATCGCAATGAGCAATACAAGAAACAATCTGATGCTAAAAGACAGATAGTTCTGGTAGAGGGTTAAGTTACAATATTACATTTAAGATATTTGTAGTTATCAAAATGTGTTTCTCACTGCACATTATATGATTTTATGTAAAACTACACATAAAATCACAATATAATTATGTAGGGGGCTGTTATAACTACATTAGGTTTTTCCATACTCAGCAAATATGAAATTTTAAAAAATTTTTGCAAAATAAGAAGAAAATAGATTATATAAACTGATTATTGTTTTATTATTCAGATTGGATGCTGCACAATTTTTGAAAAATTTCCTGCCTACATTACAAATACAGGCATATTACTGTATTACAATAAAGCCATATTTTTCTAGCTCAGAGATTCTGAACTGGAACTGGGACAACTGGAAATGCTTCCATATGATTTTAGGGTTTGGTCTCCGTGATTTTTACAGGAAAGTATTTTTTATAAGGCATATCATTTTAATTCTGGGGTTACAAATTCACCTTCCAACCTATATCTATCCTATATTCAATATTGACTTGATTTTTGACAAAATCACTAATCACCAAGATTGAGTGCTCTTATACATGTCATTGGACTTTCAAGGATATCACTTATAGGTTATGTTTATATATTTCTAATATACAGTATTATACAAGTTGGAGGGGATATATCCTGGATGGCAGGTATACTGTATATCCACATTCTTTAGGTTTTAAGCCATCCCTTTAATAGCCACCACAGGGTTATACAGCAGAGGTGTGGGCTGCACATCCAAGGGGTGTTTTAAGGAGGTAAGCAGCAGGTGAATGTGGTATAACAGTGGGAGCTACACGTGGGAGCTGCTGTGCACTTCACCTGCTGAATTTACTGAGACCAGAGTGTTTGGGTCTAAGAGAGAGAAGGAGTTCACGCGGTTGTAACTTGCTGTTCACTGGAAAAAGAACCTTTGAAAGACCAGATTATTTACTGCATTCTGGACACTGTATTTTGTTGAAGTAAGCTATTTTACATTTTGGACTTGTGTTGCTAAACTCAAGTCTATTTTTCTGTTGCCATTTTACTGTTGTTGGTAAAGCTCTTTTGAGTTAAAAAAAAAATAGATTGTTTTTCCTTCATGCTGGAGTGACCTGCACTAATGGTTCAAACCCAGGTGTGATCCCCAATGAGCAATGGTTCTGGTCAATGCATAATACTTATTACAACAGTGTATTAGTAACAGACTCATTTTGGAGTCAGGTAACTTTCCAAATTGTGGCCTTTGGGCATAAATAATTTTACATGGCTTTAAAAACATGGCCCAAAAATTAACTACTGACAAATGTCCGTGAGCCATATTAATTATGTTTGCATCTGCTAAGAAAATTTATTACAATAAAAGTTCACTTCTGAAAAAAAAATATCTGTCCCGGCATCTCAGCTACCAGTTCTGGTTATCACAGTAAATAGTCAATTTTTGTTAATGACAATTTAGTCATACAGCTGGGATTGTTCAATATTTTATGAGTGTTACTTTGTTTTGCTCACAACAATCTCAGGCAGTTAAGGATTTATGCATCGTGTTTTTCTCAGCCCATCTGCAGCCTCCTATCTTCGCAAGCCTTGAGAATATGTTTAAATTTATTAAAGCGAAGCAAAGGCTCATTATTTCAAAGGAGAGCCAAAGTGACAAAGTGAATTGGTTATTAATGGAAAGGCACTGCCATAGGGCGATTGAAATTTAATGATATCCTACAAGAAAAAAATGAGGGTGTCACTTTCCAAAAAGTCACACTAAATGCCAGCCCTTTTAAGGTCCTGCCGCTAATTTTATGCCTACACACAGTAATGTTTTCAGAAACGTTTAGGAAACACGGACCAGTGACTGTACTGATTATCCTTTTCACCTTCTCGCCTGCTCCAAATGGATTTGTGCAGTGAGCGATTTAATCTCTAAATATAGGAAATGTTAAAAAAATAACTGCTGCTTTTCACAAGCTAAGGGCATTTTCAAAACCTCTAGAGATGGACTTGCAAATATGCTATCTCCATATGCTGTTTCCAAGCTTTAAAATTTAGTTTGTCACAAGAATAAACAATAAGTAGAAACCTTTTCTCTTTTATAAAATCTAAATAACATAAGTAATGTGAAATATATTTTTTATAAATTAGTTTCTGGCATAACTTAATGTGTTTATGTTCAGACAAGGGGTACAGAAGGTATACTTGTACTTGACTTACTGTATATGGCATACATTTTTTTTAATACTGTTTGGTAAATAGCAAGGGACCATTTGTCCAGTTTGTTAGGTCCGAGTGAGTTCTGGTGAAAACCTGGGTATAGATGAAGAGAGTTGATTAAAACATGGAGTGAAAGACAGAAAAAGAAATGGAGTGCACATTTATTACCAAATCTCCCCAGCACAGATAAAGTACAGGTAACTTCATACCCATTTACTTAGTTTAGCTCATAACTGACTAATGAAGATTTTACAAGCTAGTCAATCTTGTATTTGCATACAACTCAAAAACGTGTATATAAAATGCACCATAAAACATAATGTGTATTTAAAATACTATTACAAATTTTGTAAGCCTCATAAGTTGTTTGCTGAAAGAATATTACACTAGCACTTTTCTTGGATATCCTGTGTGTGTTTTTTTTTATAATTATAGCATATTCTTATGTACTTTAATGATTCTAATAAATATATGAGCTGATTTTTACAAATAGATTGTTTAGATCTTAAAACCTACGTTCATGCGGTAGTGGCAATAACTTTAGATATTCAATTAAAGAGAAGCATCTTCATTTGAACAGATGACTATAGTTATAAAAATAATTCAAGATTCCTGAAGAAATTCATGCAAAGTCTGCCAATTATTTAACCCTCCTATATTTTTAGTTTTCCTAATATTTCCTTGCTCACATTAGTTGTTGTTGGAACTACAGACAAAAATGCTTGTTACTCAATGGGGAATAATTGTTTAATTGTTAAAGCTTCCTGTTAATGATTGTTAGCTATTGTTACTATTCTTTAGGGAGAAAGCAGTATTTTATCCACATTTACATACTTGAACATCCATTGAGTTTTTCTGTGCTGTCCTCTTACCGACATATGCTATGGCTACTGTACTGTAGATTTCACAGCTGTATATAGCTACAGTGCAACTTCAAAAGTGAAGAGATTTATCTGTATACTTACAGCACTGTATTGTAAAACCACCAGCTATGCAACAGTTTCATATAAAGTAGGGCTAGGCATATCATGGTAGGTATAGAATAGGCCAGCTTTGACTCCAGATGAGGCCTCACCAGGGACCTATAAAGAGGCATAATTATGTTTTCATCCCTTGAGTTGATTAAGAGTTCCTTGCTAGCTTTCCACTTTCAAAGTTGGTGGGCAGGCAACAAAGTGCTTAAGTGCATAGTAATTGGATGGAGCCATGCATTAAACTTATGGGCAAGACAATTAATGCATGGTTGGTGGTGAGTTAGGGTTTTAAGGATGCTCCTTGTTGACCTGCCCCACCCAAAACTGCACAGTTAAGGGCAGTGGCCAGTTGGGAGATTTGTCACCCGTGATTATTTATGCATGACTGCAGTAGACAAATCTCCTGAAAATGTGCCTCCACTGGAAATAACTGAAATTGCTAGCCTGAAGTTTCTTCCAGAGGAAACTTCGGGTGACTTTGGAAGAAAGAAATGATGAGTTCATTTTACCCCCATCGATTTCAATGAATTTCAATGGAGAGGTATTTTTGGGAGATTTAACGCCTGCAGTCGTGCAATCTCCCTGTCGGACACTGCCCTAAGCCTATTGAGAGTCAATCATCAATCACTAAGATGTCATATTTCATGCTGTGTTAAATTATGCTGTCATAAATGACACCATAAATTGAGTTCTAAGTCACAAAATTAAACTCCTCCTCATAACCTTCAAAGCCCTTCATTCCTCTGCACCTAAATACATCTCATCTCTTGTCTCTCTATATGTTCCTGCCCGAAACCTCCTCTCCTCTCAGAGCAACCGCTTGGTTGTACCCCCCACTACTACTGCTGTTTCCCGTATCAAACCCTTCTCTCTTGCGACTCCTTATATTTGGAATGCCATTCCTGAATCTCTCAGGAGAGAATCCTCCTTCAATGTTTTTAAAACAAAACTCAAAGACTACCTCTGGGAGCACCTGGATAACACCTGAACTGGCACTTATATAACAGTGTAACAAACTGTAACCCACAGCACCTTATTACCCCTCTGAATTGTGTCTGTATGTTACCCTTCCATTTAGACTGTAAGCCCTACGGGGTAGGGTCCTCTAGCCTTTTGTTTCCTTGACACTGAGCACTTAATCTGCATTGTAATTATATTTTATATTTTTGTGAATTGTATTCTAATAATGCACTTATTGTTACTTTTTATTCCAATGACCCCTTGTTTGTTACTACTAATTTATTGTTTTGTTGTACAGTGCTTTGCCCTCAAGGAGCGCTTAAATAATAAAAATATACATACATACATACATACATACAAAATGTGCATTTGTTTAGTAAACTAGCAAGAAGTCTAGCTTGTTCAATTCTAAACGTCCATAATATACTTTATAAAAATAGAAACAAACCTAAAAGTAACTATATACGTGAACTTGTCAGAAAATAGATTTATTTTATATACAGCTACATTCTAATGACTTAAGACATGTAGTAAACACTATAGAGAATTTCATATTAAGGCTATTGTTTAATGGATTAAAATTTGATTTACAAAACCGTAAAGCTGTTAATTCCCTGTAATGCATTTTCTAAACTACTGTATGCCTTGTGAAACAAAGACATCAACTCAAATATTTTTATTTGTCTGAAAATGACTTCTTTTTTTTTTGTTGCCAAATCCTCTTTGAGTCATTTTTATTGACTGTCCCTTTTACTGGCTCACCTTCCAATGAGAGAGGAGACAATTAATGGGAGTGTGATTTATCACTGCCAAAAACTGTCAAGGACTTTTGTTATAGTCAGAGAAAAAGCAATTTCACATTATGGCATTTCATTCGTAATACAATGTATTTACAGCTCACAGTTTTATTTTCAGAGCCTATTATCAGGTGAAACAGTTGCATCTGAAATGTTGTTTGTGACATAGGTGACCTGTTAGGATTTGATAAGTATTTATGCTAGAGCACAAGGGGCTCACACATCTGCTGCTGGCAGAAGCAATGGAAAAAATAACCTGGAAATGAGGTGTTTGATTTTTCTGGTTGTTACACTCGAGCATCTGTTGCTATAATTAAGTGGCGCTCAATAATTGCAGAGCAGTGGTGAAATAAACATACTGTATGCATTCTTGCCAGCTTAGGATTTAGCATCCTTATAAAAACATATAAAGTTACTGCAACAAGAGAGCTGTCTTTTATGCATCATCTTTAAAAAAAATGATGATGGTGTATTGGTGATGTAAAGGGAAACTGATCAAAGATTTGTATGACGTCTTTCTGAAACAAACAAGGTCTTGAATACACAACTGCTTAAAATCTTAAAAGCTTGAGCTTTCTTAATAATTGGGCAATTTATGGCACTGGTTGTTGAGGAGCCAACTAGATAAATGCTATACTAGATCTAGTGATCTCTAATGACCCAGAACAAATAGCAAATGGGCAAGTAATTGAACCCCTGGGCAATAATGACCATAATGTGACCTAATTTAATGTCTGGTACAAAAAACAAATATACACTGGGGCAACAAGAACCCTGATTTTCACAAAAGCAAATGTTAGCGCTTTAGGGGCTGCCTTTCAGAGCATAGATTGGGGAATTATGTTTTCTGCTAAGAACATACAACAACAATGGTTGTAATTTAAAATTATATTAAATTGTTACTGTTCTCAATTTATTCCCTTAAGAAGTAAATTTAGAAGTACCAAGAAACACCCTATGTGGCTTAATATAGAAGTAAAGAAGAAAATGGGAATGAAGAGAAAGTCTGTGGGGACAGTAGCTGCATTTAATAAATATATAAACACTATGATAAATGTTGTAATACATCAATCTGAAAGGCAAAGATTGGAAATGAGGAACACATAACAGCAAAGGCTAAGATTAACCCCAACAATTTTTTAAGTATATTAAGTAAAAAGATGCAGGTTGCAAGTGTGGCACCTTTAAATAATGGTACCAGTATGGTTGTAACAGATACAGAAAAGTTGAATATGTTAAATTAGTTCTTTTATTCAGTATATACAATAGAGGAGTCCGAATTCCCAGACTCACCTCTTGGCTCAGCTCAATCTAGTCAGTGGCTGACTCAGGATATGGTTCCTAAAGCTTTACAAAAAATGAATGTGAACAAGACGTCAGGGCCTTGAAGGAAAGCTGACGTCATTCCTATATTTAAAAAGGGATTATGATCTCCGCCTGGTAATTATAGGTCAGTAAGTTTGACATCCATGGTGGACAAATTATTTGAAGTCTTGTTAAAGGATCACTTTCAATATTTTGTCCTAGTAAATGGCATTATGAACAGACCTATCAGGTTAGGTCATGTCAGACAAATTTGATTGCTTTTTATGGTGAGATAAGTAAGATGCTCGACAGCGGGGGAGCAGTGGCTGTGATCTTTTTGGATTTCCCCAAAGAGTTTGATATAGTGCCCTACAAATGACTGCTTTCTTAACTAAGGGCTGTTGGGCTTAATGAAGTCATTTACACATGGATATAAAACTGGCTACAGGATCGGGTACAGAGGTTGGTTGTTAATGGTACATTCTCTACTTGAAATAAGGTTCTTAGTGGGGTCCTTCAGGGGTCTGTTTTGCACCCACTTTTATTTAACTTGTTCATTAATGACTATGGGGAAGGTATGATAAGTAATGTATCAGTGTTTGCAGATGACACACAACTATGAAGCCCAATTCATTCCATCCAGAATGTGGCATCCTTTTAGCAGGAGCATGACAAACTGGCAATCTGGGCGGCTGAGTGGCATATGAGATTCAATGTTGATAAATATAAAGGTCATGAACCTGGGATGTAAAAATATGTAAACCACTTATTAGGGATGCACCGAATCCCTTATTTTATATTCGGCTGAACCCCCGAATCCTTTGTGAAAGATTCGGCTGAATACCAAAACAAACATAATCCTAATTTGCATATGCAAATTAGGGGTGGAAAGGGGAAAACATTTTATACTTCCTTGTTTTGTGACAAAAAGTCACATGATTTCCCTCCCGCTCCTAATTTGCATATGCAAATTCGGATTTGGTTTGGCAGAAGGATTTGGCTGAATCCGAATCCTATTTAAATGACCGAATCCTGGCCAAATCCTGAACCGTATCCGGGACTGTACTAGGCAAATCCATAAAGGAAAAGTACTTTGAAGTCCTTGTCGAAAATAAACTTGGCTGTAGCAAGCAATGCCAGTCAGCAGCTTCAAGGGCAAGCAAGGTCTTGAGCTGTATTAAAAGGGACATAGATTTGTGGGAGGAGGGGGTCATTCTTCCACTGTACATAGTGCTGGCAAGGCCCCATATAGAATATGCAGTACAGTTTTGGTCTGCCATGCTAGATATTATTGAATTAGAGAGGGTCCAGAGAAGGGCAACTAAGCTAGTAAAAGGTATGGAGAATTTCAGCTATGAGGAAATACTGGCCAAATTGGGGTTGCTCACGCTGGAGAAGAAGTGCTTAAAGGAAAACTATACCTCCAAAATGAATACTTAAGCAACAGATAGTTTATATCATATTAAGTGGCATATTAAAGAATCTTACCAAACTGGTATATATATATATATATAAATAAATATTGCCTTTTTCATCTCTTGCCTTGAACCACCATTTCATGATGGTCTCTGTACTGCCTCAGAGATCACCTGACCAGAAATACTACAACTCTAACTCTAACAGGAAGAAGTGTGGAAGCAAAAGACAGAACTCTGTCTGTTAATAGGCTCATGTGACCTAACATGTATGGTTTGTTTGTGTGCACTGTGAATCATACGATCCCAGGGGGTGGCCCTTATTTTTTAACATGACAATTTTCTATTTATGATTACCCAATGGCACATACTACTAGAAAAGTATATTAGTATGAAAATGGTTTATTTATATGAAGCAGGGTTTTACATATGAGCTGTTTTATGCAATATCTTTTCATAGAGACCTACATTGTTTGTGGGGTATTGTTTTCCTTTAAGAGGTTATATGATAACCATGTATTAATATATAAGGGTATTTATTTACAAGTAGTTTACTCATAGAGCACCCATTCCATTTAGAAGAAAGGAGGTTCTGTTTAAATATTCTGAAGGGATCTTTTACAGTGAGAGCTGTGAAGATGTGGAATTCTGTTCCTGAATTAGTTGTAGATGCTGATACATGAGATATCTTTAAGAAGGGGTTGGATAGCTTTTTAGCAAATGAAGGATTACAGGGTTATGAAAGATAACTCATGGCACAAGTTGATCCAGGGATTGGTTCGATTGCCATCTTGGAGTCAGGAAGGATTTTTTCCCTCTTTGACGCAAATTGGAGAGGCTTCAGATTGGTTTTTATTTTCCTTCCTCTGGATCAACTAGCAGTTAGGCAGGTTATATATATATAAACTTATATAAATTTTCCACAGCTCAGGATCAACCACACTCTTCAAATAGTAGTAAAACATGTCTTTCTTTATTTCAACTATTTTAAATTAGCTGTCAGCACAGTTTAGTGCAATAAATTCTTAAAGGGATACTGTCATGGGAAAAAATGTGTTTTTCAAAATGCATCAGTTAATAGTGCTGCTCCAGCAGAATTCTGTACTGAATCCAAGCGCAAACAGATTTTATTATATTTTATTTATACTGTAAATCTGACATGGGGCTAGACATATTGTCTGTTTCTCAGCTGCCCCTAGTCATGTGACTTAAGCTCTGATAAACTTCAGTCACTCTTTACTGTTGCACTGCAAGTTGGAGTGATACCACCCCTCCCTCCCCCCCTCCCCCCCAGCAGCCTAACAACAGAACAATGGGAACGTAACCAGATAGCAGCACCCTAACCCAAGATAACTGTTCCCTGGTAGTTCTAAGAACAACACTCAATAGTAAAATCCAGGTCCCATTGCAACACATTCAGTATATTGAATAGCAGAAACAGCCTGCCAGTCCTGGCTCTTTCTGCACATAACCAGGCAAAATGACCTAAGATGGCTGCCTACCCACCAATATTACAATTAAAAAGAATTATCCTTGCTGGTTCAGGAATTACATTTTATATGGTATAGTGAATTATTTGCAGTGTAAACAGTGTAATTGAGAAACAAAAACAACATCATAAAAATCACACAGAAGCCTTTTAAACTACTGACATGTTTTGTGACTCCTGAGTGAAAGTAGCTGGGAACCTGGGTGAGACTTCTGGAGAGTTGTGGTGAGCACCTCTATCAGTTTTTGGAGTGTCTATATATAAACTTAAAAGGTTGAACTTGATGGGTGTGTCTTTTTTCAACGTTGCTTACTGTGTTAATTTCTTTAATACACAGTATAACTGCTGTAGTACTGTAAGAGCAGTCTACCTTGTCTATGTCTTCACATGAGTTTGTGTACTTATTAAAAATGTGTTTGTTTTTTTTCAAAATCTTGTAGGCTGTTATATATAAATAATGCATTTTTAGTAGCAAACAATTACTGAAGGGCAGTTTTTGTCAACTTTGTCCATTGTTCTTGGAAAAAGTTATTTATAAACTGGCTTTATAATAGTGAGAATCTTTCAAACCAATGAGGAAGTTTCAAATATTTATTAGACCTGGGTGAAAAGTTGCAAGAAATTTTCAGCTTGCACTTAAAGGAGACATTTTGTGTAAAAAAATAAAAATGTACCAGTGCGTTATACTTATTTAGATATAGAAAAATTTTCAGGCGGATTTATTGAATATTTCTGCAAAAACCCCAATAATCCCACTATTCTCTTCCACTTCCTGCCCCCTGAATTCCCAGGCTGTGCAGAGGAGCCAGCAGCACTCAGCTCACTGCACTGTAGGACAGGAACCTATCAGCAGCTAGCAGGACCTGATAGGGAACTGATGCCTGTCTTTGCTTGTGTGACTGCAGGGTTGTGATTGGCTGTCCCCCACCTACTGTGCTTCTGGCAGGGACAGTTATTAATTTTTAGCACCATGTAAAAGCAACACCATATATTACTCATAATTGGCTACAAAATTAGGGTTTTTTCATTTATCCTATGTCTCCTTTAATGAACAGGTTTCATGGCAGTGTTTCATGACTATGCTTTTAAAAAAATTGGATTATAATGGCAAGGTAATGTTGTATACATTTGAGGATCTTTTACAGGAACTGACAGAATTAAATGAGCCAAAGATTTCGGTTTTCCCTTAACATTACAATTTCCCATGTAAGAGATAAAAGAATCTAGTAAGTGCGATAGACAGTTTCAGCAGTCTACCAAATCTTTATTATGTTTAATCAGCAGTGCTTTATGTCCCATCCTATAGTAATCTGCCCATGGAAAATAAAAGCCAAATGGTTATGGAATGTGTGCACATAGTTCTGCTGAATAAATGGCCATAATTAAATCTGTTTGTGACCATGGATATGGTTGTGAAAAATAAATGCTTACAATAAGCTAAAAGTTTCTAAAATCTTGTTACCATTGATAATCAAAGTCCCATTTTAATTAAAAAAAAACACTATTAAACACCTAAGTATTCAACGTTATCCCAAGACATTGAGTAGAAAGCCCTCCAATAGTAATACAAGCAAAAACCTAGTACTTATCTCATCTATTAGGCATTAAATAGGAAAAAAAATAAGTGCCTCCATACACGGAGAGGAGATCTGCTTGTTTGGCAATGTCGCCAAACGAGCATATCTCTCCCCGATATGCACCCCTTGAGGTGGGCAATATCGGATCCTAACGATGGCTAACGGGTGGTCTGATCATGGAACCGCATCAACGAACAAATGTGGCCCCGATCCGACGGGATTTTTAGTCCCGTCCAATCGACATCTGCCCGACTTTCGGCCAGATATCGATTGTGGAAGCCCGCCGGAGGGCCCCATACACGGGGCAATAAGCTGTCCACTCGATCTGTCTGCAGCTTTTATCGGCCCGTGTATGGCCACCTTTATTCTGAGAAATATGTAATGGGTCGCAAAAGAAAGTATAGACCATATAATGGCTGACACAGTGGTAACATGTTTAACTGTTGATTGGGAAATGGGGAATTGGGTTCTTAGTTAATGATGCTATGGAATGGTAATGACCAATACATATTACATTTTATATCCAAGTATTTGCCCTGTACAGCTTGAATTCCAAACACCACTTATTCCACTGATAAAACAAATATAATGATGTAGGGTTTTATTTGTCACTATTACAGATACAATATAACCTATAATTCGCATTTGGAAAATGTAATTGGGAAGAACAAAGATTGGTTCACCCAAGTACAGCTATAGTATTTAACTACTGTGCCCATTGAAACAGGTGCCATGGCCAATAAACAGCTTCTCTACACAAATATTCATATTTATTGTACAATGTATGCATATAAGGATTTTGTAGGTGTGAAGTGCAGAATGAATATCTAACTATGGGTTTTAAGATTCCTACAGCCTTTCACGCATCAGGGAACGTTTTTCAAAAACAGTTACTGTTTCATCTGTTAACCCCAGCTTCAGTTAACATGTGGGTCTTGGCTCCTGACTAAAGCACATAAGGTTTGAGATAAGCCAAAGCCCTAACCATCACCACTTTCTTGACCCAGAAGTCACACCCAACTAAAGGAACAAATGATCTACTTCACATAGGTTTACACCATACTCACAGCTTTGTGTAGACCTTAAGGGCATGTATACAGATGTTGTGTTTTATGCATGTATTAAGTTGTCTTGCAGTGGGGTTGTGCCCATAGGGGTGGAAACTAACAATACAGCACTACCTAAATGTCTTCTTTATTCATGCCCTTGTTAATATATATGTTGCAGTGGAATGCACAAGACTATGCATAGGTGGATGCTGTCTCTCTAAAGTATGCTGGAGATATGTTGTAGATTCCTCCCAACTAATTGGATCAAAGAAAGCAACACCAGGAGTGAAAAAAATATAAACTTCATTAATACACATTTTCACATATTCTACATGTGCATTGTTGAATAATAGTAATTCTTTTTATTAAACTTTATTCTCGTATTTAGCTGTATTTAAGACCTTATTTTTAAAGAATAATTATATATTTTTAAATATTAATAGCCTTTTGCAAAAAACATTTGAACTTTCATCACAGATTTATTTTATAGCAGTGGTTTCATTGTCATTGAACCGAATGAATAAAAATGCAGCATTATAACATATCTTTTCTTATCCAAGAGTCAAGGAATCAGTTTGCTAGGAAGTATTAGTACTTTTTAATTATGTTTAGTAAGACATTTTGTTAACTAAAAACGAATTTGCATTCATACCTCTGGTCTTACAAATGTACACTTGCCTTCCATTACACTCAGTTAATCAGCGTTTTGGATTCCAAACAGCAGTCCTTAGCTTTAAATCAGATGTATTAGTTAACAACCAATATAGCAACTTTATTCAGTGAATGTTTGCAGCATACTTACAGATGCTAGAATAATCTCTAATGTTTTTGCTCAATCTGCTCTGGAGATGGATGAAATAAATAGTTTAAACTAATTAATGTAACACCAGCTGTTACAAGTACTTGGCAGACGTCTGTGAGTTTTGATGGGCATAGAGCGGCTGTTATACTTGACTTTATTTTAGTACAATGTTGATCACAGCTGAAATGAAATATGTGCCAAAATAAAAAGCCAATATTATTTATTCCATGAATCTAAATAATGAAACAGAGTAATCTGCAAATAATACTTGAGTATTTGTTTTGTTCCCAAAAAATTTTTTGGTATTGTAATAAACCTGGCTGACAATCTTCTGGTAGGCTAGCTGTACTAATATTGATCTTATCATTCATGGTAAATGTTTTTGTTTTAATTTAAAACAAAAGCAATTGAGCAAAGCGTTGAATAAAGGGCAGGAAATATCCAAGAATCTGATCTAGCCCTTTTTCTTGGTGTACATAGAACATACAGTAGATGAACTGCTTTATGTGGTTCCTGGTATTTAGTATATAATATAATATAATATAACACATATGGTGTGTGAACAAAAATACAATTAATTCAGTTCACAGCTCTTAGGTTTCCCCCAGCTTGGTCTTAATGTGGATTGTCATTTCAGCAAACAAAGGGATGCAGGTTAAAAGAACTCAAGAGTAAATATCAGGTGACAAATCATGATAACCCAGGAAGCTGAAAAATGTATACATTATTTAAAGGGAAGTAAAAGTTAAGAATTAGCTTTTGTGTAAAGGGTATATTAATTTTTTTCTGTAATAGGTAACTACAACTTGATGTTGAATAGGTGGCTGGGATTCAGCTTAAGCAATTTATGGAATAAATAAGATATCATCAGAATGATAACCCTATTAATATTATTATACTGACACCTCACATTTCAATAAACTACTTTCTAACAGATACCGTGATCTTATGTGATGATGACTCCTATAGCAAGGGTTTATTTTACTGATAACTATTGGGTCCTTTTCTTGTGACCTTAAGCTACTCACATCATTTACCAAAAAATGAGGTCACCAGGCAGTTTTCTATGTAAAAGATGCTCTCCCTAAAAGCACTCTCACAAAACTCATACCTTTCTCACAAGTGCTTGAAGTATTGAGATCTTTAATTATTTAAAAAAAGCATGATTTAATTGGATTGGGGACAAACTCGAGAAAATCAAGCAAAAACCCAAATCACTCGATTTGTTTGGGCTTTTTCCCAAAAGCCCAAATTTTTAGGATTTTTGCCTGAAAAGTCAGAAATAGCTGGATTTTCAGACTATTTGCAGCTCAGACCACAGAAACTTCCAATTAGGATAGGGACCTCTCCTATTGACTTATATACAACCTCGAAAGGTCTGAGATGCTGGATTCAGAATTTTTCCATGCTCGGGGTATAATAAATGTCGACAAATTTGAGATTTTTTTCCAAATTTTTTTTCAAATTTTTGTTTTTGACATTCGGACTTTAATAAATAACCCCCTAAATGTCAGTAAAACTGAGAAATTCTGATAGCTGTTAAAAATGAGAGAGAATATGACAATTTAGTTATTTGAAAGTCTCAGTTAAATGGAATTTTAATTGCTAAAAAAACTAATTGAAGCACTGAGGTTTGCAATAAGCTCAGGTTAACACATTATAAAGCCTTTTAAAATGTATTTAAGTACAGCTGTCTGTAATGAATTTCAAACCAAAAATATTATGTATATTTATTAAATTTAATTAATAAAAACAGTGAATGTATACTAAGGGGCACATTTACCTAGGGTCGAATATCGAGGGTTAATTAACCCTCGATATTCGACCGTCGAAGTAAAATCCTTCAACTTTGAATATCGAAGTCGAAGGATTTTGCGCTATTACTACGATCGAACGAAAGAAGGAATAATCGTTCGATCGAAGTAGCCATATTCGACCATTTGAAATTCAAACTTTTTTTCCTCTATTCCTTCACTCGAACTAAGTAAATGGGCCCCTTGGAGTGTTATATATCAAAATTCATATTTTTGTATCTTTAGAGGTTTTTTTCTTCTGCCATAAATAAACTTACATTTTAAAAAGAGTACAAATGTTTCCTTATTTAGAAAAATATCGGACTATAAAAACACACTGTAATAAATTCAAGAAAAAAAGTAAGAATACCTTTACCCAGCTTTTTTTGTGAGTTTATGAAAAGCGCTAAAAAATATATGAAAAACTCTAAAAACCATGAATTAGATAAATATTTTGCAATTAGTTAAAAACAGATCCAATTGACAATGTTTTATATTAACGTTTTTCCTGCTTTTATTGTTTGATGAATGTCACTATTTAAATGCACATTTTTTAGCACATTAAAATTCAACCCCTGGAAAAAAAAGATACAAATGTTGATAAATTCGCCCCATAGTGTTAGCAACTGTAAATCTATTAATAAGCTAATAGAAAAAACTTCAACCTATTGTTGATCCAGATAAAAATACCATAGTTCCATTTATACCCCCTACACCAAAATAGAAATTAACTACAGCTGAAATTACAGTCTCTAAGATTTTGAAAATTAAGTGGGATAAAATATTGCAGTGAATCTAAACCATAAACACTGCTTTGCCCTCTACAGTTAGATCGGGTTCCAATTAAGCAGAAACATATAAATAATACATTACAGGAAAAGCTGAAACAATCAGTTCTTTTGTTTTAATGTGGTGCTTTAAAGCTGTGGCCAGAACAAAATAAACAGTGCTTTTTGATCAGAACCTCGATTCATCAGTCATTTAATTGAGACAGATTTACACTGGATTACCAACATCTGTTTTCTAACTGTAAAATGCAGTCTTACATTGTTCAGTGTATGTGTACTATTATGTATTGTACTAATTGGTGAATTCCTTTACTTTTATACAAATCATATACGTAGAGGGAGAGAAATAAATGGCTGTTCTTTCTTTCTTTCTTTCTTTCTTTCTTTCTTTCTTTCTTTCTTTCTTTCTTTCTTCTTATTTCTTTCTTATTTCTAGGAGATGCTGGTTGAGGGAGGCTTATTGGTGAGATCGTGTTTGGGAGGCAGATTATATTAAGGTTGAGAATTCCACTTGGGGAAAAGCATTTTGTTTACAGTGGTATGATAGTGGGATATGTATATCAGCCACACAAAACATTTTTTTTTCAAAGCAGCTGAGAGCTAAATCTTCCACTAATTATTAAATTACCTGTTTCCTTCATTAAAGCATGATGATGATAGCAAGCCAGATAAAGGTATTCCTTCAGAAAATTCTCTTTGGTGTGGTTGAGATGTTAAAAACCATAAACAAATGGGAAGCAGTAGCTCTGTTTTTTGTCATTATTGTTTGTTTTCTGTAGTTCTGAAGAAAAGGGCATTGGTATCAGGATCCCTATATGTGTTTAATTTGTTTAGTTCTCAGCAAGTCAGCACAGTAGCAATGATAATTAGAGATTGCCAGATTGCCTCTACATAGACAGACCAAATGATTGCTTCAGAATGTAATGAACTTCTCTTTAATTTTGTTTTTAATGGAAAGTGTCAGTGGGAAATAAGTGTCTCAAAATATTTATCATTTTCCAAAGGTGTTCAACAGCACCAAAGCAATTAACCATAGAAAATGCTTTCGTGGTTATCCAGGGAATGAGTGAGCTGTGTATTCAGTGTAAGAGCAGTTGGTTATATATCCCAACCCCAGGCCAGAAGCTTCGAATGCAAATGGGCTAAACATTTTTATAGCTTACACTGAGCTGCTTGGAGTAAGATATTACATTTGTTGAATTTCTTTTTATAGTAATGGAAATTATGTGTGCTACATCACCACGGATACTTTCACACCTACAGATGGTGGTGGAAAATTCCAGAGCAATATGAAGGGTATCTTAGCAGAGAAGACTATTTAGAGGCAATGAAAGGTGTAAAGTTTGTTACTCCGCTAGTAACCCTGACACAATTGGCTCCTATTTGTTACTAGATCTGGGAAATTATGCTGTTTAAGTTCTTTAAAACACTGAAGAGTAATGTAATAAAATAGTCATAAATTAAAAATAAAAATGCACTATTTTCTTTTTATTATAGACAGTTTATAATTCATTTAGTCAGCTTGAAGTTGGAGTATTTTGTGTTTCAACCCAATGATTTATTTTTAGAAATAAGTTTTATTACATATTCCTCAATACTGAAAACTATAAAATATGCAGTTCTATTTTTTCTGCTGATCAAGTCCCTTAACACGGTTGTTTGCATTCCTCATCTTTTCTTATATTCCCTCAAAATTGTCCTGGGGAAATTTTAAAAGTAATACTTTCTTTGGAGAGCACATTTATCTACTATGAATTAAACTACCCTTAGTGACCTGTTGGTGTGGGTATTCAGTCGGCATGTACAGGTGTTAGTGGCTGCAACAAACTATAATGATAGTGATAATAGTGATTAACCTGAATTTATTTCGGAAGCCAAGCAACTTGACTGATGATGATTGTGATTTGTTATGCATGTGTTGGGCTGTTCAAAGACAATATATATTTTCAAGGACAAAGGAAAGAGAAAAACACACACATGGATACAGACATGAACAGAAATACCTTTTATCACATGAAATTAACAATGCCAATTTAAGATATATATTTGACTGGATTGAGGCTTTTATATTTTTTGTAACAGAACCCTAATGTAATAAATACATGTAAAGGATATCATCTTGGCAAGTAGTAATAGTAACAAATTAAGAGATTACATGAATCGCAAAGTATTATAGGGCCAATTTCTTCACTCACCAACACAGACTATTTCACAGCATTTTATCAATTTAATGTTTCAAATTAATTGGAAAAGTATAACATCTTAAAGTCTATCTGGCAGTTGGTTTCATTAATAAAATTCCTTCCAAAAGACAGCGGTTGAGATAATAATTCAAAATTAGTTTTAGCTTCTGCTGTAAAGGAAGACAAAGCAAAATGGCAGTTTGCACTCTACTGCATGAGAACAAATACACAGAAAAAAATTTCTATGCCAATTAATGGTGCACTTATATTGATTATGCAAGGGAAAAATAATGCAGTTTTATAAAGAATGAGAGACCTTCCCAAAGAACCCCAAATACTGCTCTGTTTCCCACACCTAGGGGCCGATTCACTAAATTCGAGTGAAGGATTCGAAGTAAAAAAACTTCGAATTTCGAAGTATTTTTTGGGCTACTTCGACCATCGAATGGGCTACTTCGACCTTCGACTATGACTACGACTTCGAATCGAAGGATTCGAACTTAAAATCGTTCGACTATTCGACCATTCGATTGTCGAAGTACTGTCTCTTTAAAAAAAACTTTGACCCCCTAGTTCGGCAGCTAAAAGCTACCGAAGTCAATGTTAGCCTATGGGGAAGGTCCCCATAGGCTTTCCTAAGTTTTTTTGATCGAAGGATATTCCTTCGATCGTTGGATTAAAATCCTTCGAATCGTTCGATTCGAAGGAATAATCCTTCGATCGTGCGATCGCAGTATTTGCGCTAAATCCTTCGACTTCTATATTCGAATTTGAAGGATTTCAATTCCTAGTCGAATATCGAGGGTTAATTAACCCTCGATATACGACCCTTAATGAATCAGCCCCTTAATCTGCTTGCAAACTGAAATGGCAGCCACATTAGTCTTAAGACCTTTAAATAAAGCATTTTTAAACTTTTGAATTAAGTAAATTGGGTTTTAGAGAGTTACAGTAAAAATATTATGATGCTTGGATCTTCTGTGTTGTTTGTCTTGCCATGGCTTTTCCTTATCTGATTCATTTTCTGTATCAGTACTAATATTTGCATGATTTACTGAGTTTTGATAAAGTCCAAGAAGATTGTTAGAGCCAAGTAGATTGCTGCAATTTCCACATTTCTGTGCAGCACATACTTATATCTGTGCACTTATAGACATACAGATGTATGCATAGGAGATTCCAACCTGTGCCCGCATTTTCTAGTGAAGGTGCTTGTAAACCCAGCTATGTAAACGTTCTTCTAAAATTAAGCAAACAATCTAATAATGGTTGTGGTTTATATAAATAAACAGATCAATTGTAAAAACGTACAATTCTGAGTTCTGAATTCTGCTTCTGTTTCAAATGTAATTGATATATTTTAGCACTAACAGTTTATACAGCAGACATAAAGGGAAATCTGGATGCCAGCTTCAAATGTACAGTACAGTAGGAATTTCCCCCCTGGGCAATATATTTTATTTTACTAAGCATTTTATCCTTATTGCACTGCTTCTTTTCTGTTATTTTTATCAGTCCCAGTGGCACATTTACCTGAGTTTACCACCCATTTACCAGCATTACAAAGCCGGACACTAGTTTTATTAAGATTTGCATTTTCACTGGGGTTCGGCAAGCTATGTTATTGCAAGTGTTGTGGAGAAAAACTGTTTGTGGATCTTAGCATTTAAAAAGCTACTGTGAAAACTCTGAGATTAAACATATGCAAGGGTTCTCATTACACTGACAAGACTCATTAGTTCTTGAGGGGAGTAATTGCCATATCCAGCCCCATGTCTAACATACTGTAGGTTTCATACAGTTTTCAGCATTGTTTGCTGTGTTGCTAAGAGTGGTATATGTGCAAGAATCTGATGACTTCTTTTATAAACATAAGCATTGTGATTACAGTGCACTGAACACCATTTCGTTTTTCCCCAATGTACACATTCTGGGAGTTTAATAGGTCCAATATATGTTACCAAACTAGAAATACATAATGGAGTTCTTGTTTTTAAAGCATCGTTCTTTTTACAGTGAATTAAATCCTTTTTATGCTAGTAGTAGATTTATAACTGACACCTAAGCAGAGATAATCATAATAAAAGGCAATTTCAAAGTTCCCAGTTCTTTTTTTACCCCAAATCAGATGTACTAAGGGTGATTGAACCCTCTAATATACTGCATAATTACATTTCCCTAGAATTGTATAGGAATCCATGCGGACAACTCATTAGAGAGCTTGAGGTCTGTGCCAATATGGTCACCATGCTCACACAAGTAAAACACACTATTTACACATGACTTTTACTGCTTTCACCAACTTAGGAAAAAAACCCCAAAATATTATATATGGTATGTGGCACAATATATTACAGTGTAGGGGCAGTCAATGATAACTAAAAAAAATTAATTAAAGAATTTGGTTAGGAATGCTACATGTTATGTACCTGGGCTTTTGTACCAGTCCATGATGACCAGATCACTTAAGCAGTGCAGATGTCTCTGAAGGTGTAGGCTGTGCTTATTCATTCCATGCCTGAAATAAAATTTGCAGTTTGTTTACTTTTGCCTGTTGTGGGTTCTGTGAGTGCCGGCTGCTTTCTCCACGGTCTCTGAAAGTGTCACAAGAAGCATCTCATCTTCTCCTCTGCTGGTTGCTGACTTTGTTCCATCGGAGAGTGATAGATTCATGAATTTGCAGTCAAAGAGGGGATTGGGTTCCTTCAAGTCAGAAATGGAGTATCATTTTCTTTCATCGTTTTCTTTCAATCTCTAAAAGGATAAAACTCATTAATACTTATTTTTGGCAGGTTGCGTATATTAATATATTACATAAGTCCAACTGAATGAGCTTGTGTGAGAATTATGTCAGAAATGTATTTGTGGTCTTTGCATTAAAATAAATGCAAAAAAATGTTAAATGTAAAGGAGAAACTATGGCAGAAAGTCAGGATTAGAAAAGCTTGTGTACACTATGTATAAAACCATTATCATTCATCTATCCTGCCAAAATTAATTTCTTTCTATGTTAATACATAACCCCATTATTACCAAGAAAGAAAAATAATAGTTAAAAATAATTTTCTATTTTTAAGCCATGAACCAAACAACAGCAACTGAAATTAGATAACTGGAAGGTAGTCATAAAGCCGGCTTGAATATATTATCACAACACAAATATATGTGCGATAATATTTGTTTTAGAAAGATTCTCTTGCATTGTAAACTCAGTCTCATTAGAGACCACATTTAAAAGGCTTATAAAGTTACTCATTAATGTTATCTTGTTGTATCTCTACAGCTTTTTCATTAAAGAAAATTCAGCAGAAAGCATTTTCTCTTGATAGCAAGAACCAATTTGCAATAAATGTTCTGGAAACCACTAGGGAAACCATTACTGAGGTCTAATAAAAACAGACAAGCGTAACTTGTTATATATTTTTGTTTCAATCACATACAGATGAGACCCTGCTCTCAACACCAACTGCGAGAGACAGCTTTGATAGACATTCCCTGTCTGGGCATGGGCAACCTCTACCTCCTGGCTACCCATCTCCTTTTCTATTTCCTGATGGATTGTCTTCTATAGAGACACTTCTAACTAACATCCAGGTAGGGAAGAAATTTACACCCAGCTTACAGTAAATAAAACTTAATGTAATTTTTATAGGTATATATATATGTATATATATATATGTGTGTGTATATATATATATATATTATATATATGTGTGTATATATATATATATGTGTGTGTATATATATATATATATATATATATATATATATATATATGTGTATATATATATATATATATATATATATATATATATATATATATATATATATATATATATATATATATATATTGGTTTATGCTAGTTAGCATTGTAGAAGCATATAATGCATAACTCTAAAATGTATTTTTAGTTTTTAATTAACATACTGTACAATTAGGGGTATATATTTATATAATGGTTGAAATACAGTAGACATGGCCATTTTAATGTCATAGTGTGAATCATAAATCCACACCTGTTTATGAGTTAATTATTTTATGCAAATTCGTAGCTCATTATGACATTCTGGTTTGAAAAAGAGGTGTTATCTTGAAAAAAAAGGTGCATAAAAAGCATTACCAGAAATTGTTAGCTGCCTGAATCTGTTCCCTTTACTTGAATGGGTTACCACAGGTCTAGAGTGGTTTAAAATATATGTGCTATATGTAGGCCCTAATCTGGCATAAAAGTTAACACACATCTGTGTAAATCAGCCAATTAGGTCTTGGATGAGTTCAGTAAATTACTTTATGCACAAACTTTATAAACATGCCATATATTTTACCCTTAGGGGCCCATTTATTAAACCTTGATTTTCTTCTGGTTGAGGTTTTTAGGGGTAAAACTCAAATTTTTAGACATTTATTATACCCCAAAGCTGCTAAAAATCAGAAATAGACATCAGAATTAAACCTGCCGACTTCATGTAGAAGTCAATGGCAGATGTCCCTGAAGTGTTTCTTGACATCGTGATCTGCACTGTATAATCTGATAAAGTCTGGGTTTTCATCCGATAATCCAAAAAAGTCCAGTTTTTGCAGTGAAAATTTTATAAATCAAGTTTTCAGAGTGTCAATTGTACGATACAAATTGACACTCAATTTTGTTACGACGTTTTGTCTCTTCAATTTTTCCGAGAAATATAATTCATTAATGAGTTCAATTAATGGAAGGGAGTTTGATCAACTTTTTTTTTTTATAACAAACTGTGGTTAATTTGAGTTTTAGTAAATCAGCCCCTAACTGTTAAGCTTGTTTTTTTGGTATACAATATTTTATATATTATAAACAGGTTGCTTACCTCAATATGTTATGAAAGGCGCTAAATTTGCCAAGGAGCAGTAATCCATAGCAACCAATAAGATGTTTACTTTTAAACAAGTGACTAGTAAATTCTACCTGCTGATTGTTTGTTATGGATAACTGCTCCTGGGCAAACCTAGTGCCTTTTTTACATAATTCCCTAAATGGGGTGTTAAATTGATTGATTCTTTAAAGTAGTAATCACTCTACTAATTATAAAATAATTATAAAATAGACAATGATACATGTATTTAAAATCCCCCACCTATGCTCAATAAAATTAATGATAACTGGAACAAACACATATAAAAAACTGGATGTTTTAGTTGTACTAACCATTTCCAATTAAACCTTCAGAGCAAATGTCATACTTAAAATATTTAATCATTTTATACAGATTAAGCAATACCACTTGGAAATGTTTAACATGCATGAAAGGGCTAATTTACAGTTAGTAGGGGCACAAGTGCCAAACTTACATTATGGCCTTTTAGTGTGTATACACTCTCCAATTTTGGCCATGCACATTTTCCCTGCAAGATATCCTCAGCATATGATTAAAAATGTAGCATAAGACGCAAATCACACCTTGCAAAACCATACCCTTTATTGCTCTTTACACAGCTCTTTCTGCATAATACACCTTAAACCATGCCTAACATTGCTCCCCAACTTTACATTTAAGTCAGTTGTGCAGCACTGTATTAATGGGGGAAACATGTATTTGCACTCCATTCTGAAGATCCATTCCCGCTTTAATACACACATCTATAATGCTAAAAATGGCTGACAGATGCAAACACATGCTACTTTATTGCTCATTATATTTATTGCATTTTTATTAACTGATGTAGTTTATTCAGTTTCTGATAAAATAACCAATCAACACATTAAGAAGTGCCAACATTGGCATCTTGCTAAATAATCTCTAGACACTGCACAGAGAGAACATCTTTCAAAGATAAGTCAACAAGATCAATCAGAGCAGAAAATTAGAATTTAGTATCTTACAATTAAAATAAAACCAAACTCGATTTTTAATTGGGGTGATCTAAAGGGGCACTCGATATAATGATCTCTTTCATTTGCTGTTAATTGTTTGTTGGTGACGACGTAAAAAAAAGAATGCCTTTGGTAAATTATGCAAAGTAGGTTTAATTTAAAGATTTTTCTTCCAGCAACTTAAAGGATACAAATGCAAAGTGGCTGAATACTTTCTGTAATCTAGTTATACTTAAAGGAATCATTCCATCATACTGTTTCTGTCTTTGTTATCATCTATTTTAACTTAAGTGTGTCACCGCCTGCTGTATCATTATTTTAGAAATAGAGTGTTTTGTTTGCTCCCTATAAACAAATGTTTATTGTCATGTAATGCCTATATTTTATTTCATCAAGGACTGTATGGTATATGTTAAAATACTAAAATATAAAAACAACATTCTCTTAGGTTCTGATGGCTCATATCTGTTAGCTAACTTGGTTGTTTTATAAACTTTATGGGGATCCATAAACTTTAGCAGGTTCAGTTCACTTTCACTGTTACATACTTACTGTATGTAGTTCCAGTCACTGTTAAAAGAGAAATCCACATAGTAATGAGGGCAGTTCCATATAGCCACATAAGGGAAACACATAATGTAATTGGTGCAGTTTCAGACAGTAATTGGGGAAGATCCACTTAGTGATAAAAGGCCAATACTGTCAGGGCCTGACAGCTTTTACTGTGTGAAAATTTGGTCCAAGTAGGAAGCTGTAGCAGAGGCAGGCAGAAATAATCCAAGTCAAAAACCAGGCAGAATTCAAGGCATGAGATGATCAGTGTCATCAGAATCAGAGCAGAAGGGTCAGGAACCAAAAATTTGTCAGAAAAAGTAACTCACTCGCTAAGTAAGACATATATTTGGGCATTAACCCCACAGCCTTGTGCCTATTTATTTAAAATTTTCACGCGAAGCATGACGTGATGACATCACGTGGTGCCACTTCGCTAAGCGGCATGCCGCCATGATGTTGCGGCCATGGGCACCACCATCTTGAACACGAAGCAGAACACAAATTGAGCCCTCCTGAATAAACCACAAAGTAGTAAGGCAGGTACTACTCAGTGTAAAGGTAGTTTCAGATGATGATGAATGGAGAAATTCAGAGTAATGAGGGCAGATCCACACATTAATATAAGGGGAATCTAAGTAATAGGGGCTGATTCACTCAGTAATTAGGGCAGTGTGACTTAGTAACAAAAGGGCAATCCACATAGTAATATGGGCCATTTCACACAGTGATCAATGGGGAATCGCAAAGGAATGGAGGCAATCTCACACAGTAGTCCTTACAGAGAGGCTTATAGTTAGCCATTAATGGCCAGTAAACACTAGTGGTACACACTGGCATAACTACTAAACAGCAGGGGGAAAAAGGGGGCCTTGGAGGTGGGGTCTGCTGTATGGAATCTCCTTGCCCATTCTGCCTCTTAATTTTCCCTACCTTCTGTCGCAAACAAACAAGCAGGAGGGTATGCTGACAGCCAGCATTTGGGTGGGAGGGATTTGCCAATAGAGAGCTCAGTGCACCAGTCCCAACCCCTCCAAATGTTTTCTTGTGTGTGGGGGGGGTCCATGGTACAAATAGCCTATATAGGGTCTAAATAAGTCTTTATAAGTATCAGGCTGTAGAAAAAAACAGGAAGTCACAAATTCCCTCCACATGGGCCAGGGGAGGAGGGGATGCTTCCAAGACAGGACAGAACCTCATCTCTAATACAGTGCAGAGGAACTCTGATCCTTTGTACTTCCTGGCAGTGTTTTTAAATTTTTCCTCCAGGAGCATGAGAATGGAGCAGAGCCACTTCTGATTGACTGATTTAGTCACCTCGCAGGGAGTGGGCGTTAAGCTCATTCACGCAGTTGTTTTTGAGGGAAATTACATGAACAAAGTGGCAGAAGAAGCTTTGGCTGCCCTAGACAGTGCTAGTAATAACATTTTATTATATATACCACATGTATGATTGTAAGGTTCACAGTATTAAGAATGAATTATGATTGCGCTTTTAAATTTATATTTGTTGACATTTGGCTTCTTTTTTAGGGCTTATTGAAAGTTGCCATAGATAATGCAAGAGCTCAAGAAAAACAGGTACAAATGGAAAAGACTGAACTGAAGATGGAACTGTTCAGGGAACGAGAACTGAGGGAAACCCTAGAAAAACAATTATCAGTGGAACAAAAGAACAGAGGTACTTCAATAAAATAACCTGTTGTTTAGTAATTATTTCCAATGCACTATTATACTGCCTTCATAGTATTCCTTAAGTCTAATCAAACTGGCCTAACCTTATCGGTGGTCACAAGATATATAACGTATACAAATTAAAGTATATAAAGTAAATAATGTAAAGTATATAAAGTTCCAAATGAGTTGTTTAGGTTACAGAACTGTGAATACTATAAACTTCTGGAAGCACAGTTTGGTTAAAAGGTTTATAGGTAATTTTAAACTGAATAAACTGTGACATTGTTAGGAGATATTCATGCAACCTCCTTTAACTTAAATGTATTTATGCCCCGATATCTATATGTATATCTTGTTTTCAATTATTTGTTATATATAGGAACACTCACCAATCGAACAAAAAGTGATCCCTTATTGAGTAAAATTACCCTGCGGTGGAAGCTGAGGTCTGACCTAGGTCAGTGCCAGTTAATAATTGAAAAATGAAGAAAAAGTACCCCACTAGCTTCAAACTCGCTCAGCAGTCTCTAATGATTTAAACCTACCTAATTTAAATAGTCACTAATGTGTGCAAATTTGCTAATAACTTTATATAGATACCAAAGTGCTTGTGCTAAGATTAAATCAATTGAAATTCATTGATTATAATTTAATTAAATATTAGTAATACATTTCATTCGGTTCTATATAAAAGTTTCAGAAAAACATTGGTACATATACCCTTAATTGTGACCAATTCTATTTCACAACAGTGTATCTCTTTTTTAAGGGTTTGAGTCTAGGACTAGAGTAAATTTGAGACCACAGTCCCGGGTACTCTGCCTTCTTTGACTTTGTGGTGTCCCAGGGATAGAAACAAATTAGGTAGTAGATTTGGGACAACTCCACCTCCTTCTTTTTCCATTTTCCAACTTATTTCTGAACCTGAGCAATTGTGTGTTTTTTAATAATTATCCTATTTATTGCGGTCTCTAATCAATTAATTTTTTAACTTTAATCGATTCTAAGCACTAATGAGCACTTTCAATATTATGAATTTTGGTTAATCTGGATGAAATCATTATTATCCATTAACTGTTAAGCACTTGCACTTTAACTTTAAGTGATTGGGAAGGGGGAGATTATTAACCCTTAAAAAAGAGATACACTGTTGTGAAATAGAATTGGTCACAATTAAGGGTATATGTACCAATGTTTTTCTGAAACTTTTATATAGAACCGAATGAAATGTATTACTAATATTTAATTAAATTATAATCAATGAATTTCAATTGATTTAATCTTAGCACAAGCACTTTGGTATCTATATAAAGTTATTAGCAAATTTGCACACATTAGTGACTATTTAAATTAGGTAGGTTTAAATCATTAGAGACTGCTGAGCGAGATATATAGGAACACTATAATGCATGTCCCAAAGTAGGTCATTAAAGAACTGCAAACATACTGTATGCCTACTACCTGTTTAGTTCTTGCCTTTCAGTCAAACGGGTTGGTGCTTTGCTTTCTCCTACTGTTGACAGAAATAAGCAGAAACAAAGCCTCATTAGTTCACATACTTCTCAGAGGTTGGTGCTGATTGAGGAGGTGGATTAGGTGTTCAATCCAGAGCATTTTACAATACAACTGTGCCTAAATAGAGTATGTACACTTTTGTGGGAGGGAGAATCAGAGGGTTTACTGGAAACAGTAAAGGTACTTGAATAAATGGGAGGTAGGCTGCATTTGTTAGGGAATAAATGGGAGCAGGTTAGGCATTGGTAGGGATAAGAGGGATAGAGGGTGAACTTCTTAAGAATAGAAAGTGGCATGGAATACATGTGTTGGGGACAAGGAGAGGAAAAGGATGCACTGCTGATGAGTAGTAGAAAGTCAAACATGCACTGGGTGTTGTTAAAGGAAATGGAACATATGACCTGATTTGAAGAGAGCAGTTGTAGAGTAAGCACTATTTTGAGGAAGAGATAATGAAGGTACTAATTTGTGCACAGAGGGGATAACTCCTATGAGTTGCCGGGAGGACAGGTGCAATGATGCATATAGGGTAGCCAGAGAGAAGAAAAATGCACTTTTGGTGTGTGGGGGGAGAATGCACTACAATGAAAAGGGAGAGAGTGTACTTCATAGAGGCAGTAGAATGCACTGCTTGGGGGAGAGGAAGGGAAGAAAAGTATGGAACCTTGATGGGAGGATGGTTTAAAGAAGAATACTTCTAATGTCATCTTGTAAAATACAATTATTTCCAAAGGTAGAACAAAGCAAGAGAAAGCAACCATATAAACTTTTCTATTTGTAATGAATTTTGTGGTTGAAATGCTATTGAATTAATTGAATTACAGTAACATTTCACTTCTACTAGATCACTCATGATAAAAAGTTGGAAATGTCACTGTAATATATATATATATATATATATATATATATATATATATATATATATATATATATATATATATATATATATATATATATATACAGTATGCTCATGTATTATAAGAAATTGTACATCACTGCTTAAACATTATATTTGATACATGCAGTCACAGTGTTTGGGTCAGAGCCCATGTTCCAATAAAGACAGTTTAAAGAAATTTGCTAATTGTGCTGTCAATGATAATAGAGATTTGGAGGTTGGAAGTGGAAACTGTAGGACTTGCACCAGATTGAAGCAACTTGGAAGGCGCTAGTGCTGACTAAATAACCTGTTATAAATGCAATTACAGCCAATGTGACGTTTGGTCCTCTCTAGGACCTTACTCAAGGCTAGTGATGGGCGAATTTATTCGGCAGGCGTGAATTTGCGGCGAATTTGCGCGATTCGCCGCCAGCGAATAAATTTGCGAAACGCCCATGAAAATTCGCCGTCAAAAACAGACGCCGGCATAAAAAAACGGGTGTCGCGTCAAAAACGAGATGCCGGTGCCGTTTCACGGATTTTTCGCCGTTTTGCAAATTTTTCGCGGGAAATTCGCAAATTTTCCGGCGAAGCAAAACGGCGCAAATTCGCCCATCACTACTCAAGGCAACTCCACCCTACACAAAATTCTGAGTTTTCGGGGAAAATTCACGAAAAAAATCTTGAAAATCAGAGCTTTTCCCACAAAGCAAATGTTCGGGAAAATGTAATAATAAATAAGTGTTAAAAACCCGAGCGGGTTAGATTGGAGTTTGTAGCAGCCGATATTGAGATAAATTTGGACCTTGATAAATAACCCACATAGTGTTAAAACATGTTAAAAAATCTTTAAAAATGCATTTTAAAATACAAATAAGACTACAGTGTTACATAATGTTGATAAATATACTAAATATAGTAAAATATTACCCATGTGATACATGTATGTGCTTAGTGCAATCATGAGTGTATTAGTCAAACTACAACATTATCCTGTACCCAGTACCTACACATCTCCATGTTAAGAAGTTACTCATTACCCTAGATATGTTTTCACTCAGTTAAAGAAATTAGCAACAGATAAAGCAAAATAAACTAATATTAATAATCATAACAACTAATCTGTGGATAAAACCAATTCAATTGCAATGTCCCATTAAGTATACATTCATATGATGAAACTAATTTTTCATTTTAATTTCAGCAATAATTCAAAAAAGGGTCAAGAAAGAAAAAAAGGCAAAAAGGAAATTACAGGAAGCCCTTGAATTTGAGACAAAAAGAAGAGAGCAAGCAGAGCAGGCACTGAAACAGGCAGCATCATCAGAAGGTCTCAGAGTCCTTAATGGTATTGTTTGCCAGTTTAACATGTACTTAGTAACATACACTATATCCATACATTTTTTTCATGTTCTTCTTTAGTTGCCAGGAGAAAGAGCAACATGCTGTTGTTAAATAGAAATTGTGGGTCTTGGTGTTTTTTGGCAAGTAAATAAAAACATATTCAAGCTACAGCTCACCCTCATCCTGAATTATACATTTTCTACATAATTTTTTTCTTGCAATTACATGATCTCCTTTTCACTTTGGACTACTCACCTGGTTTGAAATTTATGATATGAACCTATTATGGTGCTTCTGAAATTAGTATTGATGATGCCTGGGGCAAATCGGGGGTTCCATGCAATGAAAACTTGAAGCCAGGACTCCAAAGCATGCTGGGCTACCACTCACTAATGAAATTGTTTAGTGATGGCAATACATAACTAGGGAAATATGGCAAACAAATAGACAACAATAGTTGAAAACAATTTTGACATATTTAATTTTACCTTGCTTTTAGAATCTCTGACACCAGACTTAGAAAGTGACCGCAATGGGGCCAGAACAGATGCTGAAAGGACAATACAAGGTAAGAAGTAAAAAGTCCATAAATCTGGATATGTGAAACTAAGTATTCTCTTGTTATAGAATGCTATTCAACCATGCAGCTTACCATCTGGCTCAAATGTGCACAAGTGCCAGCAAGGTCAGATTCATGCTGATTGTTAAAAAAAAGAAATATTTCAATATAGTCATTAACTGGTCCCTTTTTATCCTCAATAAAGGCAACTGATTTACAATTGGTTTATATCTTACTATGTACTGTACATATACATTTTGAAACACCCTAAAATGCTAAATATAAATCCTAAGTTACATCA
This sequence comes from Xenopus laevis, assembly GCF_017654675.1. Taxonomy (NCBI): domain Eukaryota; kingdom Metazoa; phylum Chordata; class Amphibia; order Anura; family Pipidae; genus Xenopus; species Xenopus laevis. Next base: position 133,366,693 of record NC_054373.1, read on the forward strand.
TGTCTTTTCTAGGGAAAATAACCCTAATTTGTCAAGCATTTCCTTCAGTATCACATCATCCATTTCATTAATTAGTTTGGTTGCCCTTGTATGAACTCACTTTCTACTTTTTCTTTATGCTTTTTTTGCCTGGGCAAATTAAATTGTACCTCCAACAGTGAATACCCATTCATTGTAGTTATTTTAAGAATCCATCCCACCTTCAACTAAAAAAACACTCTTAGCTTATTTACTAAAGATATGCAAACTTAAAATTTCACAATTTTTTTTTTTGTCCTCAATGCAACATTTACCTTAGAATAACAGTGTAAATGTATCCACCTCATTTAGGAACAAAACCTTTCCCGAGCTATTGCAAGAAAAATGAATGGGAGGTTAGTGAATTGCATTCAGCTAGAGAAGGTGAAGTACATAGGAGGGACATAACTTATGTTTCCATGCCCTTTAAATAGTGAAATAGTGAGCACCTATAGACATAAATGTATTGGGTATGGCATTTTTATCACTTAACATTGCGTCTAGTGATTATAAATGAACCCTTATCTGTCGGGGAGATATATCAGTTCTTCTTACATACTATACAATCAATATCGGAAATGCAAATTAAATAACTACACTCCAGAGCTTTGGGGCCCTTTCTTTAACTGTGTTGCACTAAAACTTTTTAACCTTCTCTCATACATTTTAATATCGTTACTAAGAATACATTATACTTAAATCTTTATTTCATTTATAACAAGACACTAGAAAGAAATAACATTTCCCTTGAGTTCATATAGTGAACGATAATTTTTCTTAATCAGCGCGTCCTGCTATAACTCTTTATAGCTAAAGAAAAGACCTTTAGCTCCTTTGACTGTATTTTCTCTTGCATATGTAGAACATTTTTATAAACTGTAGAGATACAAAAAGTCCAAGTATTAGGACAGATATATTTTTAGAGATTCTTTACTCTGAGACCACATGCTTTTAAATATTTATTGAAAGTATTATTCAAAACTATCCAAAGAAAATGAGCCATTATCCGAGATGCAATGACATTCTCATTTTTTTACCCTTTAAATAATGCATGCTTTTTATGGGTAGGTTTTCTGCATTAGACTAAATTTACAGTTGCATTTTATTTGTGTATTGATTGTGGAATTCATAAACATTATTGTTTATTATTTACTGGTAAGAAAGTTATACTGTGCTTTGAGAAGTCATTTTAATATATATTTTAACTCAGACTATGGATACCTTTTATTTTTACTATCTCTTGTACAAATAATATATAATATTCTAACTATCTCGTTAGTGCTGCGAGGCACCACCAATATCTAAAATTGAAAAAATATTTTAAAACAATAAAAAAAAAAAAACATATTGTGTTTATTTTCTGTTCCCTGATGCAGTCCTTAAACTGCAACAGTTCCTTTGTGGGTGACATTTCCCTCATGCACATTCTCCAGCCACAGGAGACCCATATACTACTGGACTAGCTAATTAATCAACATAATGTTTTCAAAATATTACAAAAACTTCAGTATGTGCATTTTTATTAGGGATGCTCTGAATCCAGGATTCAATTCTGCATTCGGCCAAGTGCCTGGCCAAAACGGATCCGAATCAACAAAATTGTATGACTTTTCATCCACGTGATGCACAGGTGGTTCTCTTTCCCCCTTTCCCCCCTAATTAACTAATTAGCACTTGGATTTGGTTTATTGGATTCAAATATCATTTAGGGGCAGATTTATCAAAGGTCGAGATTAATTTTTGAATGAAAAGAATTTGAATTTCAAGCTATTTTTTTGTGTACTCTGACTAGGGAATAGTCCAAATTCAATTCAAATTTGAAAAAGATTCAAAAATTCGAATATCAAAATTTATCATGTACTGTCTCTTTAAAAATTCGACTTCAACCATTCGCCATCTAAAACCTGCCGAATTGCTGTTTTAGCCTATTTGGTAAAAACTTTGAATCGAATTCGATCGAATTCCTTCAATTCTAATTCGGCCGAATACAGACCTATTCAATTGAAACGGGCCTATTCACCCAAAAAAAACCCTTTGACTTAATTTCTGTTGGTCTTTTTGAATTCGATGTTTTTTCAATTCGTAATTCGACCCTTGATAAATATGCCCCTAAGTATATTATTACTATCAAGACTGTGATTTGCCCTACAACATGCTCTTGTAACATGCAGGGAGAATTATATAAATTACAGCAGATGGTTAGAGGTTAAATACATTGCATAAGTATGAACTTTTTGGGGGCACAGAGCAATACAGGTCATAGGGATGCAAAGTGTCCAACATTTGCCATGATTTCAAACTGAAAGTTTGTGCGATGGACATCCCTGTCTTATCTAAGGATGCAAAAAATCCACTATTTTAGTATTAGATTGAATCCTGAATCCTTTGTGTATGTAAATTAGGGGAAAAAGGAAGAAAAAGAACTGCCAGCCCATCACATGACTACATTTTTTTTTTTACTTCGTTTGTGTGACAAAAAGTCACGTGATTTTTTTGGATTCGGCTGAAAAAGGCAGAATCTAGGCCAAATTCCAAACTCCAAGGTTTTATGCTTATTGTCTTATGTATATTTAGGGGGTTATTTATCAAAGGTCGAGTGTTAGAGTTTTGTTTACCTAGAATGAACTCAAAAATCAAATGGTATCTTATTTAAGAAAAAACCCTCCAAAATAAACTCGAACATCAAGCAGGCTGTTAATATCTTTAAATGGTTTAAGGGATCTCTGTCATTGACTCCTACATGGCCTCGACAGGTTTTAGGTGGTGTATTTTTGGATTCAAGCTGTTTCCAGGGTCAGGATATAATAAATCTTGGATATTCAACTTTTTTTAACCCCGAAAATGTGAGTTTTGACAAAAAATACAACTAGAAAACTTGAATGTTTTTTGAAAAAAAGTTGAATAAATTATCCTGAGGTTACATGATGGTTACATGATGGGTCTCATGATGGATCTCCAATGTCGCTTCATGTAAACTGGGAGTGTAGCATAGTTCTAATATTTGAAAAATACTCTTTAGTTCAATATTATTTTATTGAATTGCCATTACTTATGTTTTAGATATTTATGATTAATTAGATAGAATTCAAGTAGCATTCTGTTCAATTGAATAGCAGCAGGGGGGGTTCTGAGTTAGTATTTATATTGATAAACTAATCCAGATGCTCTGAATGTGCACTTTAAGCTGCAGGGGAATATGACTCAAAATAGTTAACTTAATTGAGCAGGGGGCAGGAAGCAGACGTACCACAATAATGTTAATTTTTTTCTTTTTTCAAATGTTCAAACTATATTAATGAGAACATCATTTTGGAGAACTAATTATTTCTATTTGTCTTGTGTCACACTTTCTAATTCCCCTATATTAGAACAGCCAAAGCAAATTAATTGCTTTTTCAGCAGCTGAACCTCAGCCAAGAATGAGCTCACGTTCTCTTCTAGTTTACTTCTTTCTAGGACTGTATTGTGTTAGACATTCCTCTTGATACTTAACATACTGTAGTCCCGAGAATACCTTTTACAGTTTTTTGGTTACTGCTCACTTGATGAAATTTATATTTTTTAAGTGACCCTCTAGGAAAGATAAACTTCTTAGCTGCAAGAGTATACATCAAAACAGTTAAAGTGAAATTAAAATTAAATGAATGAATCTCATTGAAGCAAAAAAAGCAGTAATTAATGGTTCCCTTAATTGTCTTCATAAAATATTTGCATGGGTCTAATTTGCATAATTTGCATGTATTAATTAATCTTTCAAAGGAAATTTGTGCTGAGAGAAGCCAAAAAATCTCTTTGTTTTATTTAACATCTAATGAAATATTTATCTTCTTTAATGAACTTCTCATCTTCATTAAAATAAAAATTGTGCAACTTTGTGTGCTTTAAATGTTTTTATAATTAAAGTCTTCAAAAAAAACTCTTTAAGCTTTCAGTGTCTACAGAACAAACATATCAGGCTTTCTGCATCATTTAACTTGAACTTACAGTACAAACAAATGTAAATACATAAAAATGTTAAAATGTCTTTTAATGATATATATGTACTTGCGCCTGCTTTGCCCCACTTCCCTAGTGTAGTGTAAGTAATGGTGGGTTTACTTTCTGCATGGTATATACAGTATAGAGAAGCTGTTTTTCATGCCTATAAGATGTGCTGGTGCATAGCAAATGGGCAGCTTTGGAGTTTATTCACGTTCATGGCTGATTTGTACAGGACAATAAACAATCACAGTGGAAATGTAAAGTTAGATTTTATTGTGTTTTGAGAAATAGGGTTTGACTTCTGTTTCAGATGCTGGACCTGCTTAAAACCTTAGGGCAGGGGTCAGCAACCTTTACTGTCAAAAGAGACATTTTGCCCCCTCTTCCACTAAAGTAAAATAGTCTGGAGCCTCAAAACATAACACAGCTTATAAATATTTAAAGTTTTAACCTTTTAGTAATTTTAACTGGTACAACAACAGAATACAACAAACAGAAGTGCAGTGTTTATGTGTAGGCCTACTTTGAAATAAATTAAACACTGAATAGCCCTATTAAATGCTAGTCTGTGTGACCGCATTTAGGAACATGATGAATCATCTTGCTGCGACTCGGTTATGCCTGTCACTCCTGGGACGTCTATACAGCCCTCGCACCTGCTGGCGGCTTCCTGAGTGTGCGACTACGGTAAGCTAACCATTAGCTTACCGCGGTCGCACACTCAAGAAGCCGCCAGCAGGTGCGAGGGCTGTATAGATGACGTGACAGGCAAAGCAGCAAGACCGAGCCTCAGCAAGCTGCATGAGGCTCTGGAGCCACGGGTTGCCTACACCTGCCTTAGGGGTTTATTTATCAGAGGTCAAGTTGTTTTTTCACAAAAAAATCTAATTTTTGAGGGTACATTTTTGAGGTTTTTAAAACAAACTCGAATGTTTAGAAATGTATTACACCTGGAAGCTGGAAATAGCTTGAATCTGAAAATACACCTTCCAAAACTGATCGAGGTCATGTAGAAGTTAATGGCAGAGATCCATTGAACCATTTGAAGATGTTTGTATCCTTTGTGATGTTTGTTTTTTTTCATTTGGTTTCGCTTGAAAACTTGATCATTTTGGGCTAGCTCCAAAAATTCAATCAATACAAGTATTCAAGTTTTTCACCCTGACTACATTGATTCGAGTTTTTTACATTACCGTTTTTTCTTAAATTAGAAACCATTCCAGTTGTGAGCTCTTTCGAGGATTAGAAAAGCTCACAAAGCTCAAAATTCGACCTTTAATAAATAACCCCCATAGTGTATGTTTGTATAATTGAGGTAATTTTAAAGGAACAGTTCAGAGTAAAAATAAAAACTTAATAGATAGGTTGTGCGAAATAAAAAAAAATTCTAATATAATCTATAAAGCCTGGAGTGAACAAATGTATAACATAACAGAACAAAACTTTTCTGCTTCTCAGCTCTCTAACGCTCTAAGTTAGTCAGTGACTTTAAAGGAGAAGGAAAGCTATGGAGGCATTTTATTGCCAATAGATTAGCTGCAATAGTGCAAGCTAGAATGCTATATTTATTCTGTAGAATGCTTTACCATACCTGAGTAAACAGCTCTAGAAGCTCTCTGTTTGTTTAGGATAGGAGCTGCAGTATTAACATGGTGTGACATCACTTCCTGCCTGAGTCTCTCCCTGCTCTGGGCTCAGATTACAGTAGAGAAGGGAGGGGGATGGGGAAGAAGAGCAAACTGAGCATGCTCTTGCCCAGGGCAATGAGGTTTAAGATGAAGGCAGGAAGTCTGATACAGAAGCCCATGTGTACACAATAGAAGGAAAGAAATGCAGTGTTTCTTTTGACAGAGGACACAGAGCAGCATTACTTTGGGGGTTTACTGGTATATTTAGATGGACCTTTCTGATAAGGCTTACTTAGTTTTAACCTTTCCTTCTCCTTTAAGGGGGGCCACAAGGGACATAACTGTTGAGTGAGTTTGCAATTGATCCTTAGCATGCAGATACAAAAGCAAACGGTTATACAGTATATAATAATATGCACTCTGCAAACTTGTGCAAACTTATATTTAAAAAACATTAGCACAAAACAATAAAGAGGACAAACTAACAGCAAACTAAACTGCTGTAATTTAATTGGCTTAGTCAACTATTCATGCTGCATTGCCCTTAATTAAGGTTCTAGATAAACTTAAATGCAACCCAAGACATATTAGGGAGCATTTACAATTGGCAGGGCAGATGGGACACCTGAATAGAGACTTTTATGATATTACCATTGATTGGAGGGGAATGACTTGCCTCTGAAGGATGCTAAGTAGGTCAACATTTGCAGTCTTATTGGTTACTACATATGCTGGGACTGTTGTGCATGCAAAACACACATCAGAATTCAGACCTATACACAGAAAAACAGTAAGAAATAGGAGTTTAGTGAGTTGCAATTTAAATATTTTCTGGACTACCTGATAAGTCGAGCTCATACAATTAAATAATCAATTACAATGATCAATTTCTTAATGTGAAAGCAGTGAATAATATGTCAAATCTGTATATATGTTAATAACAGTAATAATAATAATAATAATAATAATAATAATAATATGACAGTTATTTCTTATATTTGAACACTCTGCTGCCATCCAGTGGAACATTACTAGCTTACTGTCAGTCTAGCCAGTTTGCACCATGCAGGGTGTGAAAAAAATGTATATAGTTTTATTATAGTTTTTTTTCTCTGTTCTTCTTGCCTAATTGGTTAAATCTGTAAACATGTATTTCCAATGATAAAAAAAATAAAAGCTATGCTCAGCTAACATCCGTCTCTTGCATCTTATAGGAATGTAGAATAGGTAAGCTTATTCATATTATTTTATCATATATTAAAAAGTATAAGATTTTCTTTATAAATAATAGAACTACTCTTACTGTATCATATTTAATGTAAGGGGGGGTGGCCTGGAGAATAATATTTTTTTTCATTTCTAAGCATGTTGACTTGCTGAAGTGTAATTTATTGTTTTACCCACACAGCTTGGGTGGACATAATCTTCAAACAGCAGCAAAATTTTAAGAAATCATTTTCCAGATTAACTGGATTCTCGGCATTCACTAATCATTTATAGCTATTTTGACAAATTGCTTTTCAATATTTTTACTGAGCAATTTTGCTTATACTTTTGATTGAACAAGTGATGCAAAACGCTTTGTATGGTATCTCTGAAAATACAATTCATTTTCCTGAATTATTTTTGCATGAATTGTCTCCTAGACATGGAATTGCTCTCTCAATAATTAAGGAGTTTTTTCTTACATAGTTTGACCAAACCCGTCTGACACTAACAAAAAGAACCTCTTTCATCCTTCAAGTGCAAATAAGGCATATTGGTTGCTAGGTTCCTATAGGAAATATCCCAATAGCCAAAGGGTATTGTGTTCTTTTTTAATGCTGCACTATACTATGCCTTTATAACCTTATTTATATATTTTGTTTATTTAGAAGCAAACAAACCATTGGCATGTAATGCAGTAGGAAACTGTGGTACTTTAAATTATCAGGACTTTTAGTTGTTGCAATGATGAAAATGTGGTGATATATAAGAAAAATATGCCATTTACAGCATATTGGATGATTGTTATGTTGCTAATCCTTTATTGGGGCATGATAAGATAAGTCATGTTTGCAGATATAATCATTTATTTGTTCTCACGCTCTAATATAATGAGTAACATAGTATTGATCCACATATATAAAAGGTTTTGTAAGAATGACATTTCTTCCTTGATTATATTTGTAAATGTGATGTATCAAATCAACTACAGTTATTCTTATAACTACATTATTTTTTGACTGCTTACAGTAAGTAAAATGATTGTTGCACTAGGCTTGATAAAGAGCCCGGGTGGCCCGAAATGTTGCCTTTTTTCTGTATGTTTTTGGGGTGAATAAACCTTGCACTTTTTCCGTTTTCAGTGTGCCACTGGTATCTTTCTATATGGACTTTCTATGACTTTCTCTCTGAAACGTGGTGCTCATCACTATTCATGACATGTGATCATTTTACTTACTTTAAAGTTTGGGGAAGGGGTGTGGAAAAAGACACCTCCCTTCCCCTCTGTTACATCACAAAACAAATATATTAAGTTTCGATGCTAATTTTTTTTTTTTTTTAAATAATGTTATTGAGAGAACAAAAATGATTTTATAGTATTTACCTGAGACTCCAGAAGACCCATTCCACATACTGCACCTTCCTGAGACACATAGTAGTACGTTGGAAATGATGTCAGCACCTTGAAAGAGAAAGAAAAAAACTTCAGTTTATATATTCATACATGATTCTTTAATCGTACATCATACTGTATGTATAGGACCTAGTCATCTACCCAAACATAAACATAGCGTATATTCCCTGTTAAGGCCTCTGGGCCATATAGTGTCCAACTTATGGATCCATGGCATTTCAAGCTTCTTGAGCATCATAAGCCTATTTCCACCCCTTCATGGTTCCTCCACTGAGTCAATCACCTGGAATTTGAGCTGACTCACAGAATGCCTGGCTGTATGAAAATGTGCCGGGACTGGCAGTGCCAAAATTTCTCTGCGAATAGTTGATTTGTGTTTAGAATGTGGTCACAAATTTTTGTGTTGTTTCGTCTGCATAAAGTAAACCACATGGGCATTTCAACAAATAAATTACATATGTTGATTCACAAGTGTAATAATTCTTTATCGAATATTGGGGGATAAAAGAGGAGTTACCGTTTGTAACCGAATTACATTGTACACAGTGTAAACAGGGAAATGTTCCAAATTTCAGATTTTGTTAAAAGGTTGTTTATGGCCTTTTATGCTTCCAATGTCTGCCTTCACCAATTGATCCTTTAAACTTGTGCCTCGTTTCTATGATAACAGAGGTACCTCTTGAAAGGCTGTTGTATCTGGATGGCATGACTGTAATATGTGCCAATGTTTACGGATAATATTGCCAACCTGTCTGCTGGCAGAGTTGTAGCTGCTGGCAAAGGCCAATCTTTCTCCCTTCTTACTGTCCCTTTTAACCGGAGCAAGTAATTCATAGGAATTTATTTTGTAGTTTGTCTAAATTTACTTTGAGTACCTCATCTGGATAGTGTTTGAATCGATCCGTCATCTCACTCACTCGCCTTTTGTAATCCGCCTCCTCACTCACAATCTGTTTCAATCTCATATATTGTGTTAGGGGTAAGAAGGCTATAAGTGAGTCAGGGTGAAAACTACTATAGTGTAGACGATTATTCTTCTCTGTTTCTTTAATGAACAGATTCATGTCTTGTTCAGGGCGATTTCTGGTGATTTGAACATCAAAAAAATTGAGGGTCATTTTCTCAAAAACTGTTTTTTCAGTGTTACCTCCATACTATTTAAAAATGTGTGAAAATCACCTAGGCTTTCTACTGGACCATCCAAAATGATCAAGAGATTGTCTATGTAACGGAGATATAACATAAAATGTTGTAGGTATAACGAATGTTTGTATACCTTAGTCTCCTCAAGGTGGGCCATATACAAATTTGCATAGGTAGGAGCAACATTACTGCCCATGGCACTGCCATACTGTTGTATGTAAAATGAATCCTCCAGTGGTAAGCCAAAAGGTATATGCTCAGGGGTGTAAGCACTCTACCATTGCTTTTGTGTATAGAAGGTCCAAATGGGATGGCATATTACTAAGTAGAATCTTGAACAGCCCCATGGAACTATATGGACCATGCTGGTTGTACATTCTCAGCAACACTGTCCAACACCAATACATAGAGGCAAATGTATATGGAGTGTTTTTTTCTGGTGTGACCAGTTCTTTAAAGGGTAAATCTTACCCTAAGTTAAAACTTTTTAAATGGAACAGTTCACCTGAAACAGCTTTAGCATTAAATTCAACCAACAATTAATAACTATAGGGACAAATTGAGTATAAAAAGAAACACCATTTAATTCCATTTACTACTTTTTTGTGGAACTTAAATTCAGATTTGAAGGTAATTTTTTTCTACAATTTAAACCAATTTTTTTTTTTTTTACTATGGGCTGGCACTAAAGTTCTATGATCTTAAAAATTAAGAAATTAGAATTTAATATATAGTCTACTAAATGTAAATAATTAATATATTACCTCTGCTATATTAAATTAAACAGTGTTTACACATGCATGTGTGCTTGCAGATTCATTACAAGTAAAATGTAAGTGATGACACATTGTTAACATAAATGTTATCTTTTTTAGATGGAAGACTTTATTTAAAAAACAGTGTGATGTATTGATGGAGCACAAGCTACAACAGAGGACTCTGAAGTGCCAGGCTTTCTGAATAAAATGGATGTATAATCTAAATTAAGGACTGGAGTTCTTCATATATTCTGCATCATTGGACTGCCAACATGTGACTATGATCTCAGAGATTTTGAGACGTTTTCTAACTGTAAATATAGCATTTCTCTTGAAGAAGTGAGATTGAAATGCATCTGCAAACTTGTATAGAATTGTTTTGGCCATTAATGCCTCCTGTACAATTTTTTTTAAAATGATGCTTATTCAAGTCATGACTTTCCTCTATTTGTGCACATCAGAATCTTCCAAACATGGACACTTAAATGTTTCAACAGTTTGATCATGCATAAACCAGCAACAATGCTTTTAATGAAGCCACTTAAGAGAAGATTGAAGAATCTTAAAAGGGCATGCACTGATATGGGATCCATGGATGTCATGACGTTAACAAGAAGTTTTTAATTGAAAACAATGTTTTCTTCTTAAAATAACATTTTTAACCTACTATGGAATATAAAGAAACTTGGACTTTGAACTGCTGTATTATTTCATTAAAGAAGTAACTCATACTGTCTTATGAATGTAAATGAAACAATGATTTTTGTTCTTTAGGGGTTTTTTTTCAACAGCAAACAAAGAGGTAATCAAAACGCTCACCTCATACTTTTGTGGGGTTACGTTAAAAGTGCTGTGTTTAATTAACCTCTGGCCACATGTATATAGCCACTGTCCCATAAGGAAGGCATTATGTATGTGTAGCATATTAGAGATTAGGAAACAATTTTAGACAAATTGTTTTTTTCAGTTTCTTGGTTTAAAAGCAGCCTTTATAGTTTAAATGCATGCAGGCATGTAAATATTTGTCCTCGAGTCACAGTATTAATTAATAAGATTTTTAGAAAAACTGGTGAAACGAAGGGGTGCATTGCAGCAACATTTATTTGTATATTAAGTCCTTTATGGCTTCAAATATCCAAGTAAGGATGAGATTGTGGCTGATAAGTAAGTCCAGACACCAGAAATATTTTTATAACAAGTCATTTTTGAGTGAAAGTTCTTGAAAAACAAAACTAAAATTAACATGAGGTATCCTTCCACTAATGATGAATGAACTTAAAATTTTCCTGAATACACTTTTCACTGCTGTATTGTATGATCACTGCTCATCTTCTTATTGTACTTGTATGCTGTAGTGTGAAAGGGGTGTTATTTTTGTTTTCAGTGTCTTTAATGAACCAATTTTTTTTTTAACCTTGGGAAACTGGAATTAAAACAGAACATGCAGTTAAGAAACATTTCATTTTGTATTTTCTGTGTATCCCTTAAAATATTGAATCCATAAATTAGTTCAAGAAATATAAAAATTTGGGTTTTACACATATCTAGTTTTATGCACATAAATTGTAATTTATTTTGTTATAAAACATCTAAAGTTGTTTTTAATGCCAGAGTGAAAATATTTCCTTAAAGCTTCATTTTAATTTCAAACTAATCATATGATTTGTCTTTTATTAAGAGAAAACAAAAACTATAGCTTGTAAAGTCTTCCTAATTATACTTGGATATACATTTTCTGTGGAAACCTGAACTAAACATTTTAACTCACCACTGAACTGTTAAAAATAAAATGTTGTATATACAGTATCACATTCTTTTTTATGATACCGAGCAATATTTTTGCATTAAAATATTGTTAATACTTTGTGATACTTTCTTTCCTTTTTCTGTTTTACTTCTAAAATGTATGAGCTATTTATCTAAACACACAGGAGGTATTTATAGAAACCACTCAACTACAGTTTAGTTTTGTGTCAATTAAACATTTCTGCAAATTTCCATATTTACTAATGGGCAATCACCATTGAGGAGTTTCAAGATTCATGGTCAAAATGGTTTGAAGTGAAGGTCTGGAGAATCTGAATCTTGGAAAACACTGTTACACAACCCATATTGCTTGCCATACACTTATGGGTTACTTATTAAAGGTTGAGTTTGTGAGTTTTTCTCTACTTCGAATCAACTCACAATTTAAACAAACTTGAATGTTTTCTTATTTATGAAAAAATCATAATGTAAAAAAACTTGATTGAATGCAATGGGGAAAAAAACAAATACCAATATTTTTTTGAGTTTATAGGCTAAAAACATCAAATACCTCATATGTATTGAGTTTTCGAGCTCAAACCAGTGTAAAACACCCAAAAATCAAGGAAAAACCATCTTCAAATGGTTAAAGAGACCTCTGCCATTGACTTTTACATGAATTCGACAGGTTTTAGCTGAAGTATTTTTGGATTCAGACTTTAACAGCTTCGGGCATAATAAATCTTGAAAAATTTCAGGTTTTTTCCCCAGAAGAGTTTTTTTTAATGAAACTAACCTCAAAAAACTAAATTTTTTTGAGAAAACACAACTTGACCTTTAGTAACTAAATTGGGAAGCCTCATGATCAATCTGCACTTGCTACTAGCAAATACAAAAGTTATCTTTTAATTTTCAAATGTATTTGCATGCTTCCTGGCATATGTTCTTCTTGATCTGTAGATAAATACTATTGATATTGACAAAAAAATATATATTTAGATCACTTTAACAACAGATAACCCTGTGAAATGGTGTACCTGTTTGATCCAATTTCCCCATCTTAGAACTTTAAGTGACTTTATGTGCAAATCACTTCCTATAATGAAGTCTGCAGCACACAAATGAGATTCTTATTATGGAGTAGTGAGAAGACTTCTTGTATTCTAAAAAAAAATTTGGAGCTTAAATTTGTGGGTAGAACCACGAGTAGTAAACGATGCAGAGTTGATTTAGAGCTTTTAGTCCTACAAAAGAATGATTATAAAAAATGATAAAAAGAAACATTAGCCCCTAAACCAAAATTACAAATTGTTGTATTAATGTATACAGCAAAATAAATTTCATAAATTACTCTCCATTGTATTAGTGATTTAAAACAGATCAGTCTTATAGCAGTTTATTAAATTAGAATTGTATAACTTTGTTTAGATGCTATTAAACACCCACTAGGGGCTGTCGGTATGTTATAGGCACCTCCAATAAATTCTAAATGCTAAATTAATTCCCCAGACTTGAGAATTTCTAAAGTAATGTTGCAAGCCATTCTACCTGCAGTTCACACAGACTTTAAACAAGTGTCATACAACTGAAGATCCACTCATTTAGCAAGGTGGCCAAGCTAGCATATCTCTTCCCAATATGCCCACCTTGAGCTGGGTGATATTAGGCTGATCTGATGATTTGGCCTTTGGGCCAACTAAAGAATCATAACAAAGATAAATGCAGACCATTGGGAGAATTAAATCTGTCGGATTGATATCTGGCTGATTTTCTGCGCAGCACTGCTTTAGAAATTCCCCAGGCTGGTGCATTTTTTTGTGCAAGAGTGTCGGTCCAGGGAATAACTGTAGCAATTTAATTAACAGTGGGGAGCCTTAACATATTAGCACCAACCAGTGAATTCAGATTTTGTTTTCCATTAACTCATGTATTAATTAATAATTGTGGATTGCATATTCTACTTAACCATGAAATATTCCCTATTAAGTTGTAAAATGTATTATGATACACATTAGTGTAGCCAGTGGTTATACATAGTTGCTAGCTTTATTAAGACACTGTTTCTGAAGGGTGAAATCAACCTCCCCTGAGCTTTAAGTAAATAAGATGTCAGTGCTATTCAAACAACCTACCATCATATCTATCTATCTATCTATCTATCCATCTATCATCTATTATGTTATATATGTAAAGGAACAGGGGCAAAGTGACTTGAGAATTAAATTACAATAGAACATGGTGAGTCATCCCACAATGCAAGAATAAGGATATCAAACTAATGGTGGTGAGTGAAAAGGAAGCATTTCAATCTTCCTAGAACCAGAAATACAAATTAAATTACAGTATAAAGGGATAAGAACATAAACTGTGAGGCTTCTTATTATGAATTATCTTTAGATGCCTATTTAACCTATGGGACACATTGACTGAAGAACAAGGAGATACCCTCAAACAAGTTTTATATATTAGAAAGTAAGTCTTAATTTATCTTTGTATACTGAAACGTATCAATCCAGATTACTACCGAAAAGTATCAATCCAGATAACTACAGAAAAGTATCAGATTGTTTGTATATTCCTAATAAACGTTAATCTGTGTTTAAATGTCAAGAGACTAGATGGATTAATTGAGTGCATAAAATGCATGATTACAGTAGAGGGAAAAGGGAATTCATGATAAATTTATCTTTTCATATTTAGCATATGTGGTGACTTAAAATAGCAAGAGCATCACAAATGTTGTTCTCTTTGTTTAATTCAACACCATGAAAATAAATACCCAAAGAAATGTTGTTTGTTTATTTTAGTTACCAGCTGAAGACAGCACTGTTTAATACAGGACTTACAAAGTAATTATTAAAGGGGAATGCCATCCAAATAATAAAAAGCAATACCATTTTCCAATATACCATTCATTTATTAAAAACCTTCAATAATTTGAAGTTATTTGCAAAGGTAATTGACTGTTGAAGTCATATCTGTTTGTTTCATTTTTCTGCTGATCCTTACTGCATGTAGCATTGAAACAAAGTAGCAATCCAACACTCCAATTCCCACAATGCATTGCAAGTTGTATGCTTAATGGAGCCTTGAAAAAAAAGAATCAGCCATATACAGTTATATTTCACCCAGCCCCCCCCATGGTGCATTTACATAAGGAAAGAGGATACGCATAAAGTGACAGGTGCAGGGAACAGTTAGTTCTATGATATTATCGTGTTAAGGACTCTAAATGCTTGTGGGAAGAAGCTTTTGCAGTGTCTAGCAGTTCTAGTTTGAATGCTGTGGAACCTTCTTCCAGATGGCAAGAGTATGAGATGGGAGAAAAATGTATTTCGCTAAAATATTTGCACGGTGCATAATGTGTTTTTTGGAGATAGGTGGGAGAGGTTCTCCTATGATCCTTTCTGCAGTTTTCACAATCCGCTGCAGAGATGTTTGTTCTGTGGCAGCGCAGTTTCCCAACCATAGCATGGTGTAGCTACAGAGAACAATCTCGATAGACTATTGTGAGAATTAATGGGGGAAGACTGGCTTTAAGCTTCCGTAGAAAGTGAAGGCATTGTTGAGCTTTCTTTGTGATAGAGTTTGTGTTTAGGATCCAGGGGAGGTTTTATGCCATATGCACTCCTAGGAACTTCACACTGTTGATTTGTTGACTGTTGATCTCAACAGGGGAGTCATCGATGTACAGTGGTAGGTGAGCAGCAGAGTTCTTTCTAAAGTCAACAACCAACTCTTTAGTCTTTTCGACATTTAAAGTCAGGTTGTTGTTCTGGCACTAGTCTGCCAGGTCTACTTCTTCTCTGTATGCAGACTCGTCATTTTTCCTAATACAACCTAATACTGGTGTATCATCTGCAAACGTCATGATGGGATTTGAACTGTACTGGGCAGTGCAATCAGGTGTCAGCAGGGTAAACAGAAGTGGGCTAAGCACACATCCTTATGTATGTATTATTTGGGTGGAGTTCACCTTGGGGGATTTTACAAAATGTTAGGTGTTGCATAAGGTATTACAGTATTACAAACAAAAGTACTCATCTAATATAGGTTTGGTTCATTTAGGAGAATATGTATATTCATAAAATGATTGTGGCAGATCCATGATTATCAGTTTGTTGGGAATGCAAGTTTATTGGTTTGAATTAACTTAAATAAACAAGAATATCTATTTATCTTCATCAGGAAGCTGAACATAGCTCTGTGTACAGGACATATATGTGGGTGTGGATATAGAAGATAGATGGCAATGCATTGGGTCTAATATAAGGAAATGTGAACATTTTGCACAAGGTCTAGAACTGTTCACTTGTATAAATGCAATCATTGCATTTGTTGCTACAGGTTACTACTCTAGAGCTTGTGCAAACAATATCACTTACAACTTAATTATATTACCCCAAGTATTTATATTTTACATAGTAACATAGTAGATGAGGTTGGAAAAAAGTTAAACTTTTTTGCCTTTTTGAAGCCTGTCCAACTCATTGATTCATAGGAAACTGAAAAAAAAAAAACATCAGCGGCCTATCCAAATTTGCCTTAGAGGGGGGAAAAAACCTTCCTAACAAGATGGCAATCGATCCACCCCCTGTATATTGACTCAATCAAATAATAATATATATATTGTATTGTCTGACTAATAATCCTGTTTTATAAAGATAGTTAGAGATAAGTGTCTTTTTCAAATGGTCATATCCCGGATGAGGATATACATATATATATATATAGAATATATTCTTATATATTGTCACTCAGCTACCCATATGACTCTTCACTAGCGATATCTGATTCTTGCCAAAATGAGTAAGTCTCTCTTGGATTTAAATAAATACTAACTCAAATCGAGCCTGGCCCCCGAAGTTCCCCCTGGGCCTGACTTGAACCATTCAGATTCACTCAGGATATTAACCAGACAGATTTATTTGAAGTATACATTAATACAGAGTAATATAACACAATTAAATAATAGCTCATACATCCTGAAAGCTTGTGAGGACGTGGAGGGAACAATTAGCAATACAACAAATGACCATTTAAACATTTCTTCTTCCATGGGGCTGATCCAGTGGCATCCAATCATCATTCTTGTTTTAGCATAACTGTGTCACTATTTCCATTGTAGGGACAGACTTACGGTCTCAGTACAATAGCCAAATAAGGTACATCCACTGTGTCAGCACAGTGTCCAGAATGGTATCGGTGCTGTGGTTTCTGAAACTATGTGTGTCTTTCTTGGCCTTGCACCATCAATACTTGTGACATGAGACAACAGATGTACTCCTTGTTCTGTGTAGACATTCTATAACCCTAATAACAGAATGTCTTTTAACCTTTAGCTTCTTTTACAACACAGCAATTTTGTTCTTTGATATCAGGCTTATGGCTTAAATCTAAAACCCTGATATCTACAATTAGAAGGTTCTATCATAATTTACAGCAATTATTTTTATTATATAACAATCTACATTTCTACATATGCTTTTGCATATGCTTTTGCAATCTACATATGCTTTTGACGTAGGGGTGAAAACCAGAACATATACAAACTCCTTGTAGATTGTTGAGTGGAGACCTAGTGCTGCGAGGTAGCACAGCTATCAACAGCAGCACAATATTGTTTACTATTAATTTAATGTATAATGTTGTCTGTTACTAACTATATTATGTAGGGATCAGAGGATCCTTCCCCCAGTTTCCTGATGTTTGTCTGCATTTCTCTTGGGCCAACCAACTTCTGTTACTTAGCTTCCTCTGCCTGTTTCATCCTATGGCTTAGTTACAAGCAGGGGAGTGGTCAGATTGGCTGGAAAGAAGAGGAAGGGCCTGAAGAACAAGGATGACCAAGGAGAAGCCTAGGATTGGCACCCTAACTGGAGGAAGGGCTCTCAGAGATTACAAAAGCAATATCCTGGTGAAGGGAGGGTTGAACCCCCCCGAAATGATACTTGATACTTAGGTGGAGTAATAAATGGGGTAAGTTCCCCAACTGCATATAAGTGCATGTGTGCAGCTTTGTTCGCATTTTTGCAGTAAGGTCCCTGCTGGCCATATGGAAAGCCTGCACCATCAGTGCTGTTTACAGTTTAATGACGGTGTTTCAATATTATTTTGGCCCATTGTTTATATGGCCATTGCCTTTTACTTTTTAAAAAACAAAATGTATTACTGTTGCATATTACTGGTTGTTTTATTTCTTAGTGGGATTTCCTGAGCGCCCTGAGAATGTGAGAGTATGCCAAGAAAGGGTTAAAAGTATTAATCTTTTCCTTTATCTTTTACTCCAGAGCCAAAATGGCACCTTATATGAGACATATAAACATGAAGTGCAGATCAGGGTGCAAAGTACAAAAAAGTGCAAAAAATATTTAGAAACATAGTACATCATTACTAATAGACAAGTTATATGTGATTGAAGCAGAGGCATTTAAATGTTTATTGTGGCTAGGATTAAGTTCCCTTGCTAATGTCTTCTTTAAAGACTTAATAAACCTTTTTTTATTCATTATGTATATTTGTCTAATGAAAATGTTGAAAGAATGAATGTATAGGGACATCTTCTGGTGCACAATTTTCTCTAGCATCTTTAAAATTATAATGATATTACAAATTACAAAGTCAGTAAAAAATCCAATTATTTTTGCATAACAGTGCTAGAATTTTATGTTTTCTATGGTATTTTAGTTATTTGGGGTTGGTTTTAAAGTGAAGAACACAATTACTGATAATATATTTAATTGTTCTTTTCTTTAAAACATTCTGCTAATAAAAGTGCCTAAAATCTCCATGTGACTTTATTTATGCTCTATCCTAATTATCTCTTTTAAAATATGTAACATTACAGGATTATTTACTTTCTAATAGCGAGCATATAAAATAACAAATGTCAGCTTTTTTGATAGCAAGAGAACAATGCTGAATGATTTTGTGTAACACACAATTGCATCTATCTCCAAAATGAATTGTCGGGATTAAAAAAAAGGGGAGGGGGGATCATAAAAACCGAACAGTGGTTATTGTTTAACAAGCAGATTTTCCATGTTTTGTTTCATGCCAGCTAAGCAAAGAGGCTATATCTACATGATTTATTTAAGTACATTTCTTAGTTTATGAAGGTGTTATTTGTATATTTTTCCCTGTTCAACTTTACAATGTAATAGTCCCAGGATTGCAGTTTCCCAAAGCTTTGTGCTGAATAATGCAAACATGTAAAGTGAAAGAAGAGTTGTTTTTTTAAAATTAAAAAAGGGTAGGAGGATGCATCCTACTTTAGGAAAATATGTTCATCTGAAAGATCTGCAGCATTTGGATAGTATAACCACAATGATCAATTTGTGCCATCTTCTGACTGTGGGTCAGGTCACAAGATCTTTCACCCTTGTCCTCCTAACCCTCACTTTCTGCATTCCACCCTGATGATGTCATTTTGGGTCTGTGATTATGGCACTTTCAGCTACATGGTTGCCAGTGTGTAATGGCCAGATAAAATTTAATACATAATACATACAGAATGTAACAGCATCTTGGACAGCCCCCTGGTGCCAAGGTTGTACATTCTTATTTCTTACCAATGCAGGTCTTGAGTCCCCTTTGCAAGGTGAAAGGCTACTGGCAATTACCTCATGGCAGTGCCTCCACCTAATGGAATCCAGGAATACACCTGCGGGGGGCTCCATTAGGAAAATATTTAAACACACACAGTACTGTATAACAAATTTCAACTTTATATACGGCGTAAAGGCAAAGTAAAACATTGCAGTTAAATATATGCATTCAAATCATAAAGACACACTACCCTGGGGAATCTGTTACAGTCCTGTCCTGGCAACTCCCTGCCAGACAAAGTCCTGCACTCCTCTATTGGCGGATAAAGAGTCTCAGTCCCTTTTCTCAAAGAGCATTATTGTCCCCAGGTAGTGCTACCTGCCCAAATACCTTTCTGGCTGGACAGAGGTAATTTGCTTCCACGTGGTAGGCACAGCAACAAAGCCTATTCACAAACAGAACCCGGGTGCTCAAACAGAGCTGGAACAGGCATCTACGTGATGACATCCTCAGAGGCTCCAAGCTCTCCTAGCTTGGACCTAGCACATAACCACAAATATCAGGGTCCCATTATCCCTGAGCCCACACAGGACATAGCAACCTTGTGGTATCTCTTCATAGCCTGAGGTCTGTCCTGCAGCACCCCAGCAGACAGTCATTCCATTGTGCATCAAAAGTGAAACTAGGAATGTGTGTGCACATGGCTCTGCCAAAGGTTGTGCAGCAGCGACACCTTGTTGACTTCACCATTCTAAAATAATTTTAAAATGCGTCAACATTTTATATAATTCGTCCACTACATTTAAACACTTACACAGCACTGCTCTGTGAAATCCCTGCCCCCCTAATTTACTCAAACCCTGTACAGAGTGAAACTAAATTATGTTGCCACCTCCACTTGTGCATTTCAGCTGTATGTTTATATACTGTATATGGTGTCTCTCTTATGGGATAAAGATTCCTCATCTGCAAGCAATAGGACCCTGCTAAAATACTATTGGGACACTGAGCAGACCAAAAAAACATTATAACATTGTTGGTATTTGGTATCTTTTTTAACATTTCACCATAAGAATAATGCCAAATCTGGAGTATTGCTATGAAAATAAAAAGTTTACATCCAATATATATACTGTAAGAAGTAAACTGCGTGTTTTGCGACAAACCTAATTAAGTTCCATGGTCAACTTACATTGTGTCTCACACCTGCATGTAAATAATACCAAATACTGTTAGGGGCAGATTTATCAAGTTTTGAATTTAGAGTTCATGGGAGTTTTTAAAACTCCAATAAACACCCATAAACTCATATGAACTTGAAATTTAGGGAAAAAAACAAACATTTGAAATTTATCAAAAATATTTAGTTTTTCAGGGTGAATGGGATCGACCCGCAAACTCAAATCAAATTTTCTATGAAAAAAACCTCGATTTTCAGGAAGTCTGCAGACAACTCCAAATTAATCCCAGGACATCACCCATAGGCTAAAACAGCAATTTGTCAGGGTTAAGGTGGCCAATAGTTGAATTCGAATTCTTAGGGCCAGTACATGATACATTTCAAAAATCAAATTTGAATTTTTTTAAAAAATTATAATGGAACTGTAACTATTCCCTAGTCATTTTCCACTTCGATGCTTAATAAGTCTGCCCCTAAATGTACCACACAGATGAGACACTCATTTTAGACACTGCCCATGAAAAGTATACGGCAAATCACAGAAGTATGCATTTGAAACATAAATACCCTGCATGTACCATAACATTCCTAAAAAAACAGTAATAAGTAAATACATTCTTTAAAGAAGTAACATGTTATATATCCAATTTTTTTCTCATATGCTACACATCTTTATGGAGCTTTATAAAAATGTACATGTATTAAGGCAACATCTTCTTAGTGTTTTCTTTCTACATTATTATAAATGAGTCTCTCTGTGAATATTAGACCTAGTTCTGCACATTATTGTCAGTATTTAGCAGCTACAGCAAGCAAAATGTTATCCTATATAGCCTATATTCAGGTGCGTACAACATCAAGGTAGAACATGGTAATTTTACATAATTTTTTTAATAAATTATTTATTTAAGTAGATTTATCAATAAGAAGCAGCTGACAGTATTAAGTATGAGTATCAAAATATAACAACAGAGAAAATGCTTATACCAATATAGAGATGAGTAGTATGTAATTTCTATTGCATAGTTTGATTCTTTGTAGTGCAGAAGCCACGTAGTAGGTGTACAGATCTGGTCATCGCAAGCCTCCTCCTATTTTGGGCTAGGTATGTGTGAGAATTTCATCAGAGCCTGTTTTTAGGCCCATATTAATGAAGATTGTGTTGTATGCAGAGTATGGGAAAAAATGTTTTGAGAATACCATATGAGAATGCCTTTATTAATATATATATATATATATATATATATATATATATATATATATATATATATATATATATATATATGTGTGTTCTGTGAATTTAAAAAATACTTAAATATAATTTACTTGGCTAGTCTGCCTTTTGATCAAGCATTTCACCCTGGTTAAATTAATTAGCAATAATTTGATGAAAATATTGGTTTAGAATAGATAATATTGCGAAACCTGATTAGACAAAAGGACATAACACAAAAAATTGTTTAAGCACTAACCTGAGGGATGCCAGTATAACCAGCTGAAACTGACTCAATAGCTTATTATAACAGATAATTAATTTGTTTAAAACATTATATTAACTATATGCGGTGCTAAAATAATACCGTTCCTTAGTTATTCAGGATTGTCATTGAGTGGAGGAGGTATTTATGGCCTGTGGATAAGCCCAATAACTAAGGGGAAAGAGAACACTATCTTTTGTTCTCCTTTTGAACCTTTTAAAATGCATTGTCTATGTCTCATAGTGTAAGAGCAAATAAGTACTACATTTTTATTCTATCTATTCTAATAATGCCTCTGTACTTGTGCTCTATTCTTACCCAGCCAGTAACCCACTAAGTCTGCTCTCAGTTTCAAAGACCCCATATCTCAAAGACAATTATACTGCTCAAGTAGTGCAATGTGCTGCTCATGTCTTTGGGACAACTTTTTACTGTAAAAAAGTTGTGGTAAAAATCGTAAATTAAAATTGCAGTTTCTAAAACTAGCATTTTCAAGATGTATCAATCCCAGGGGTTGATTTCATGTAAAAGTTAATGGGAGTTTAGTTTCTAAAACTTGCAGTTTTTTTTTAATTTGTGTTTTCGAGATTAATTTGAAATTTTGCATATTCATTGAAAATGAAGGATAGAATGTAATTTCATTGCATTTGATTTGTTTTTTTTCTTTATTTTTTCAAGTGACTAAGCTTCAAGTTTCTTCATAAATAAGTACACATTTGAGATTTTGGATTGAATTATTTTCAGATTTGAAAAAAGCGCAAAAAATGATATAACTCTGTCTCTCAACATTTGCCAATTCATTTATTCCAATTATGTTAACAGAAGTGGACAGACAAAATACTTACTGAATCCCTAAACATAAGTGGTAGAAAAATCTGTATTGTAGTGAAGTGGTATAGAAGACCTATATCATGTAACAATAATTGGGAGCAGGGTTAGCTGCCCCTAAAATATATATTTCAAGATCTAATTTTGATATACCATACCCTTTTCAGGTATATTAATCAGCTTTGATGACTGGAGACATTATTTGCATATACAATCTCTACATTTAGTTATCTATTCCCAATAGCGCATTAGATTATACATTTTCATGAAAAAGTCTTACAAAGTGAAAGTAAAAGCATTTTTTTGGAAAATAAAAATCTTTTAGTAACTGATGCTGAATCTGAAACAGTGCGTGGTAGGCGAACCTTATGTGTAAATGTATATATGCAAATTATTTTGACCCTTTCAAACCACATTAAGACTGTTATTCTTTCATTTTTAAGCAGATTGTAACAACTTTTTTTTCTCATGGCATTTTTTTTCATTAATTTCAAGAAGGAAGTTGCTAAATGAAGAACAGTGCAAAGTCTAAAATATACTATAAGCTTGAACATATACACTGAAATTGATTTTGAACAAGTACCTTATTAGAAGAAAGAAGAAAGGAAAGAAGAGTCAATGTTGAAACAAAAATTTGTCTTGTAAGCAATCTTGAGTGAAATGTGTTGACACAGCATCCCATTCTCTAGCCCGATTTTGCATGCTTTTTAAAGTGCAGCCATCTCAATCCAGGAGAGATGAATAATTGACTGATCACTGCATAATTCAACATACTCTTGTAAAAATTCAAGGTCTGGCAAATTTGAAGCTTTTTCTTCTTTATTGAGACTGAGGTTAAGGTTTCAATCAACCTTGAAGAAACACGTTTAAATAACACAAGGATGCATGCTTTATTAAGATCCATATTCCTTGTATGTCTTCCTCCCTCTCTATTAATCAGATTTTATATTTATTTGAAAGTGCTTTGCATATTATGGACATTTGGAATGTAGAGAAACAAAAGTCACACTTGCATAGGTTAAAAAGCAATTGAATGTTAATTTTAGGTCATGACTTTGTCCTCATTAGTGCACACTTACTCTTTTTCTTACCCCAAATCAATTCATTAGCCTAACAAGCTTGTTGTGAGGTGATGTGTCTGCTATTAGCAGTGGTTGCAATCGGAAATCTAGAGTCACAACAGATGGAACCATCCATTCTGTATTACCTGAAATTATTTAAAAACATATTAACTAATGTAGTACGGCAATCAAGAAACCTTAGATAATGGTAAATACATTTTCCGATGAGTAAGGAGGCATACAAATAATCAAACTGAGACTTAATCAGCTTTAAGGGTTAGATATTTACCATGTTTTAATTGTAGATGGAGCATTAAGTATCTAAGAACCCTACCAATGGGCAAGGTGGAATCAAGTCTGTTGAAGTTAAATACATCCCAAAGTCCATCCCTACCCTCAACCAAAAAAACCCAGCTTATTACTTTAAAATTTTAAGCCCTCAGCAGCAAATTAAATTGCTGCTTTCGCAGAGAAATTAATTTTAAATGAGAGTTTTCTGTTGTTCTCAGGCAAAAGAACAGTTATATTTTATCTGTAACATAAAAGTTATTTAAATTTATTTAAAAAAATATATATTGAATTTTCAGGTTTCCGTTATTCTTTTTCAGGGGTATGGTTACACTTATATAAAATTGCAATCCTAAGGAATAATAGTGCATACAGGACTGGATCTACACCTTGACAATCCACAAGGTTGGGTGTGCATATTGTCTGTCCATATGACTGTAAGGCTACATTTAGGGGCAGATTTATCAAAGGTTGAGGTGAATTTTCGAATTAAAACAAATAGAATTTCGAGCTATTTTTGTGTACCTCGACTAGGGAATAGTCCAAATTCGATTTTAATTTGAAAAAATTCAAAAATTTGAATATCTAAATTTATCATGTACTGTCTCTTTAAAAATTCAACGTGACCATCCGCCATCTAAAACCTGCCGAATTGCTGAAAAATCAAAGTTTTTTTATGGGGAAAAACTTTGATTCGAATTTGATCAAATGCACTATTACTTCGATTTGTATGATTCAAATTCAGCCAAATACGGACCAATTCGATTGAAATATTCGGTCAAAAAAACTTCGACTTAATTTCGGTTGGCCTTTTTGAATCCGAATTTCCAAGTTTTTCAAATGCAATATTCGACCCTTGATAAATATGCCCCTTAATCTATAGGAATAAGTCAAATCAACTGGACCTGTTGTATTTTGTTTTCTCTTGAAGAGAGAATTTTCCCAATTCAGAATTCTGAATTGAGAAAGCCAGTCGAATGACGAAACATCTTCAAGAGAAAAGAAAAATACAGCAAGTCAAGTTGATCAACACCAAATTTAAGGAAGTGCATAAAAAGGGGAAATAATTATAGTGTAGTATGTTTCACATAAAGAATAATTTTTTATGTGTAAATGTTAAGAAGCGTTACACTCACAGCTAACAATAAAGCGCACAGTGCAAAAGTGTGATTAAATATCCTCCACCAATCACGGAATGGAAAGTATGCACACTCACCTGGCCCGTAACATGCAATGCCAAACAATATCCCAAA
This sequence comes from Xenopus laevis, assembly GCF_017654675.1. Lineage (NCBI taxonomy): Eukaryota > Metazoa > Chordata > Amphibia > Anura > Pipidae > Xenopus > Xenopus laevis. The sequence goes on from NC_054373.1 coordinate 133,392,223, forward strand.
CTTGAAACCTTGAGGGGCCAAGGTCATGTAAAGGAAACAATATGTACATAGCATAACAATATTTTACTAAAATAAAATAAACAAAACCCTGCTCAATGCAGACTACTCACTAAAGTATGATGAATGTAAAACATTTCATAATCCAAAATCACAATGAGAAGTCTTCAGCTGTAGGCATTTTACATGATATACATCACACTTCTTCAGGAGAAAAATCAATTTGACTTAAACACACAATGTTGGATCCTCTTATGGAACCACACACCACAGAACTTCTTGCTATCTCACAAGTGTGGGCAGAAGTGGTGTACACGGCCCTAGATATCTAAGGGAGGATGTTGCACACACATTCACCCCCATAGTAACGCTGACAGAACGCATATGCGCTGATAACACTGTGCTCGGGAACTCACAATGCCACCTGCCTGCTGCTCCTCCAAATGATTAGCAGTGGTCTAATAGCAGGCAACCCCCCAAAATTGCACAAGTTATAAAAATATATTTTTGTAATCATGGCTGACAACAAAATTTCACATTAAAAGATGCATAACTATTTCAAATACCACCAAAAGGAGTGTCCGCCTTCAATCAATCTTAAACAGCTAATTTAAAAATATAACAACACACTAAGGGACACATTTACTTAGCTCGAGTGAATGAATAGAAGAAAAAATACTTCGAATTTCGAATGTTTTTTTTGGCTACTTCGACCTTCGACTACGACTTCGATTCGTTTGATTCGAAGTAAAAAGCGTTCGACTATTCGACCATTTGATAGTCGAAGTACTGTCTCTTTAAAAAAAACTTCGACCCCCTACTTCGCCAACTAAAACCTACCGAGCATCAATGTTAGCCTATGGGGAAGGTCCCCATAGGCTTTCTAGCAAATTTCTGTTCGAAGGAATTTCGTTCGATCGATGGATCGTTCGATTCAAAGGATTTAATCGTTTGATAGAACGATTATTCCTTTGATCGTTCAATCGAATGAATAGCGGTAAATCCTTCAACTTCGATATTCGAAGTCAAAGGATTTGACTTCGATAGTCGAATATTGAGGGTTAATTAACCCTCGATATTCGACCATTAGTAAATGTGCCCCTTAAATTATCAGGAAAAAATACTGCACCATAAGCTACGAAGTTTTTTGATCTTTTCTCTAAGTGATATAAGCATATTATTTAAACACTCAATGTAGCGCTGATAGCACGTGGGTTAGTAACTTCAGGTGATTCGACTTATTACTATAGCTATACCATGACATGGATGAATATACCTAGTAAATATTTTATATATTCTATAGTAAACATGCATGTCAATATGCAATTTCTACCTTTGTTCAATGAAAAACATATTACCTCAAGCAACTCCATATTTCTAGTTTTTGTGTGATAAACTACATCAATTTGCAGAAATACAGTACAACTGACAAAAAACAGTACTTGTTGAAAATACACTAGAAATTTACATGTTAAAATATTTTCCTTGGCATAGTACATTTAAGAGTTATGAAACTGAATTTGTGTTTTTTTTCCAGCTTGTAAAGGAAATATATGTAGCAATATATAGGACAACTGCATAATATATTTACTACAAAAATAGATTTTTTAGAACCAATTCAAAGCACGTCCAGTAAAGCTTTTTGCTAAGTTTCCCTTTTCAGAATGTTAAATACTTGATGAGATATTACAAAACATATTTTTGGTGAATTTTATTAACATGTTCTCTTGTTTCTGACTGATACGGAGATATACAGCAGTCTAAACTGCATTGCCAAAGAGCATATCTGGAATACCCTTTGAAATAAAATTTTTATTTGTAGATGGATTTGTATGTAGCTGTGCAGTCTGAATCAATTTAGAGATCATTAGAGATGTTTATGAAATTGTTTCAGTTCAGGGCTGCAAAGGTTTTGTTACATAACTATAAATGAATTCGATTATTGCTCCCATAGACATAACCCTACCCAAGGCGCAACTTGATGGAGGACAAACAAAATTCCCTTAGCTAAAACCAACCTGAAATCAGCAAGAAGTAATTCCCCATAGCTAAGGAATAATAAAACCATACTAAAATCATTTTTCAAAGGGCAACAATAGTGTTCTTCATTCACGGTTGTGCCAGAGTGTCCTTAATTTGCATTGCTGTTGGATTATGTTGTTTTAGAATCCCATGGTGCAATCCAGTAAATGCAGGCATGTACAAGTCATGTTTTAGTATTTGATGCTATGATATTTTTATGGCAGTTATTCTGAAGCAATAATTACAATTATGTCAATATATTATAGTATTTAGCACTAAACTAAGAACAATTTGCATATCATAAATAATATACAGTACCTTAGCTTTGCTTTCAGCAAAGACTAGTGATGCGGGAATTTTTTTGCCAGGCACAGATTCGTGGCAAAATTCTGCACTTCGCCATCTGTGAATTTTTTCACAAAACTGCCACATAAATTTGCAGCAAAAATTTTTTACATAATTATTGTTAAGGCAGTCTGTAAGTGACTCAACTATTGATACTCACCATGATAGTCGATAGCCCAAAAAGGAAAGAATGGCTTCCTTAGGCTAATGCCACAGGGAGCTGAAAAAAATACGCCTATGCTGTCATTAGCCTCCTGTTCTGCCTGCACCCAGAATAATTGTGTCGGCCCGGGTACAGGCACATGCAATGGATTTTGCCAAAATTGGCTGAGTGTCAGGTGCAGGCAAGGCAGGAGGGCAATGCTAGTGTAAGGGCTAATTCTCTGCCTGGGTATTTCAGCAGGCCAATTTTTAGCCCGTGGGTATTAGTCTTAGAAGAAATGTAAACAAAAACTAAGAGGAAGCAAAAATAAGCTGTATACAGTGAAGTAACTAGTGTTTAGGATTATTTCCCCCCCATGTAAACTGCCAGCACTCTTACATGTACAAAAGGCATTAAATGACAAACACAGTGTCGTAGATCCATATATTCCACAGGAGAGTATAAATAAAAATACATCCATGACACACAGTGAGATGCATCAAAATGTGCTCTTTGCACTTCCATATACATTAAATTTCTTAGCATTGCTCATTCCTTCCTGCCTTTCATTATAAAGACACAGGGGGACACAGTGGCGGCAAAAGAATAGTGCACACAGCTTACGCGCATGCCGAACACCAGAAATGACACCAGAAAAATATTCAGTGACAATGTGCCTGATTTGTGAAGAAGCATACAGGCAGTTGGGTTAATCTTGGCAAATGGGGAAAATTTTGATGGGTGCAGCTCATAAAAAATAAATAAGACCTCAAATCTTTTTTTGGACTTTATATGAAAGTATTCTTGGACAGCCCTCCTTCATCTATCTCAAACCATGCCAGTTTGCCCTAAAGTACTTCCCCAATACTCAAATACTTCCCCTTTAACCTTGCACATTGACAAAAATCAGAGAAATGCAACAGGGTTCAATGGTAACCTCATGTGACCTTTATAACTATTTTTGCAACTAGCAGTAAGAGTGAGTGGCAGTAAGATTTAAGGTCTAACACAGTCTGCCATATGTATGCAGACTTGAAACCAGAGGTCCAAAGTACTTACCTTTTAGACTGAAGGAATAGAACTCCACAGTGAGGTTGTGGAATGCAGTACCGGTTGTTGTTGTGATGGCTGATTCTGTTAATGCTTTTAAGATTGGCTTGGATTATTTCTTGGATAAGCATAATATCCAAGGCTATTGTGAGACTAAAATCTATGGTTAGTATAGAAATGGGTATATATTATTTATGTGAAGGTATGGAGGGGTGTGTGTGTGGATGTTGGGTTTCATTTGGTGGACTTTGATCTTTATTCAACCCAACTTTAACTATGTACAGTAATTATGTAACTTTTGTGCTGAATGTGAGGAAATTGCCATTTAGAGGTGTGTGTTAGAACCCGAGATCAACAAATTGCAACACTGCAGTTGATGGACAATCTTGAGAGGTGTCTTTTGCAGGACCAAGCAGAGTCAGATAGTTTTGGCGGAGGAGAACAGCAGTAGGATGCTCTGGGGCAAGTGCATTCCAACAATTTTGTCAGATTGTTTAAAGGTAAGATTGTGAATGCTAGTTTATCTAGATGGGGCTAATCGCTAAAAGCCAGGAGATGCTGAGCCTTTCATTTCAGAAAAAAAATTCTTGGGGGGGAAAACAAATGGCAGCAAGCTCAGGTTGTCTTACATTTCGTCATTGTGTAATTACTTGCATATCAGAGTCCAAACCATGTTCCGTGGATGGCAGCCGGGCCTGGCTGTAAATAGTAGGCCTCCCAAAGTGCTGCAGTGCTTAACAAGTCTAGCCCAAATTGCCAGAAATTTGTCAGGGCAGCCCCTAGCCAAGTATACTGTCTTCTGCAGCAGGAGTATTTCATTTATAGATTTTTCCCAGCGAGATAGTGTGGGCGGCCTGGTGGCTTTATTGTTTTTTTTTGTATAATAAAACATTTTCAAGAATCAGAGTCACTGATATGACTTAAGGGGGTTTGTATGCCACCAAGCACAGTACAGGGGATTGTATATTGGAAGGGCAAAGCTGGAATGTATAAATTGAGTATGTGCTCCCAAAATTGCTGGATATAGGGGCAGCTCCAGAATACATGAAATAGGGTACCTACTTCCACCCCACATTTTTAGCATGTGTACCTGGATATATTTTGTCCAGTTTAAGTTAACTTTTACTATGCAATAACATTCCTATTTCTAAACTACTTTTCACTTGGCCTTCATTATTTATTTTTTTATAGTTTTTTTAATATTTGCCTTCACTTTTCAGTTTTCAAATGCGGGGTAGGGTTGCCACATTTTCTAGAAAAAAATACTGGCCTATATTTTTTTGGTTTTTCCCTATAAATAACATTGGCATCAAACAGCATTTTTACCAGCCAGGCCAGTAAAACACCGGCCAGGTGGCAACCCTAAATCGGGGTCACTGACCCTATTTAAAAAAAAACAAAGGCTCTATAAGGCTTCAAATTTATTGTTCTTGCTACTTTGTATTACTTATCTTTCTATTCAAGCCCCCTCTTATTCATATCTCATCTCTCTCATTCAAATCAATGCATGATCGCTAGGGAAATGTGGGTCCTAACAATCAAATTCATGAAATTTCAAACCGGAGAGCTGCTGAATAAAAAGCTAAATAACTCAAAAATCACTTATTAAAAATTAAAAAACAATAAACACAGAAAATCTGTACATCATATTTAAGTTCATTTAAAGCTGAACAACCCCATTAATATTCATCTAGCTCTAGTAGTTTAAAAACATAAGGAAAACAAAACTGGACAGCAGATTGGACAGAGTTTATACCAAATTCTTCCAAGCTCATGATCAGTGATGGGTGAATCATGAAAATCGAAATTGACACCCGTCTCCAATTTTGGCTGCGCGTCCAAAAAGTTGCTTACGTCAATTTTGACGACTGGCATTAAAGTCAATGGGCGTCCAAATAGTGTTGACGCGCAGTGATTTTGATGCAGGCAATTTTTTTGCTGGTGAATTTTCACGGGAGATTAAAGCAAGGCACACTTGAACAATGAAATTACTCTGGAATCCCCAGTTTAAATTTTTGTTAAATGGATACTGTCATGGGAAAAAAATGAATCAGTTTATAGTGCTGCAGAATTCTGCACTGAAATCCATTTCTCAAAAGAGCAAACAGATTTTTTTATATTCAATTTTGAAATCTGACATGGGGCTAGACATTTTGTCAATTTCCCAGCTGCCCCAAATCATGTGACTTGTGCCTGCACTTTAGGAGAGAAATGCTTTCTGGCAGGCTGTTGTTTTTCTTTCTCAATGTAACTGAATGTGTCTCAGTGGGACATGGGTTTTTACTATTGAGTGCTGTTCTTAGATCTACCAGGCAGCTGTTATCTTGTGTTAGGGAGCTGTTATCTGGTTACTTTCCCATGGTTCTTTTGTTTGGCTGCTGGGGGGAAAAGGGAGGGGGTGATATCACTCCAACTTGCAGTACAGCAGTAAAGAGTGATTGAAGTTTATCAGAGCACAAGTCACATGACTTGGGGCAGCTGGGAAATTGACAAAATGTCTAGCCCCATGTCAGATTTCAAAATTAAATATAAAAAAATCTGTTTGCTCTTTTGAGAAATGGATTTTTTCAGTGCAGTTGCTGTGCTTGCCCAAACCTGGAGTAAGGATGATGAGTTCCATGATGTGTACCTGTATTTCGCCCTATTAAATGACTGTAATTTGCAGCTAGTGATAAGAAACTAAACTATCATTTGTACTTCACACCGTGAAAATGAACAGCAACACAATAAAAAATGTAAATCAAACAGAAACAAAAGAAGGAACTGTTTTAAACATACTTCAGCTCATAACATTAAGCAAAATATGTTTCTCAGTGGTTTGCTAGATAACAGCAAATCAATTTAAAGTTAAAAAGGTAAAATGTACCTGAAAAGCTTACAATCTAAGTCAATATAAAAAGGATGCCACATGCAGAGACCGCTACTGTGCATAAAGAATACTACATTCGCTTCTAACCTTCCCCCAGCCCATCAACTTTATTTTGCAATCTTTCCTTAGAACCATTAGAATACCCTGAAGAAATGACTTTCCAATTAAAAAGGATCTTGGAGAACACAGGCTTTTTATCTCTGACTCCTGGTGTTCTTTATTCCAATAATTTAAATTGGAATTGATTTTTCAATTTAGCCGTTGACTTGCTATGGACACACAGTCAAAAAGGCCGAATAGAATTGCATGGCTGAAATGTTTGTCTTTGTAATGTACTTCTCATAAATTCACAGGAGTCTGATTTTTTAATGTCTTTTTTTTCTACAGCAGCTGCTGAAGACAGCAGCTTTTTAGCTCAGCACACCGGCTAAAGAAACATCACTTATTTGACCTTAAAAGAAAAGAATATCATTATTATGAATTATAGTAGAACTCATGAAATGATATTGTATTTAAAAATCTTATTTTCTCTATGTTAGTCAGTATGAGATATTTAATCATATCTATCATTAACATAAGTCCCTACCCTGGTGCAGTTTACAAATGAAGGACCACATAAAAACACATTATGGTCAATTATATTAGGAGCCAATTAACCAGACACACACATGAGTTTGTATAGAATAGTGCTTTTCTAATGAAATGTGTTAATGCCTGTTCACACTTTAATACATATGCTGCATACTGCCTCATTCAGTAACATATGTACCAAATTGCACTCATGCTTTGTCAATAGCAATGAATCAAACAATTAATTTCAAAATGTCTAAGATGAAAGAAGATATCTGATTGATCATGTATAAAAAGTTTAACACAGAAACAAGTTACTATATTTATGGAAGGCAAACAAAGTCAGAACTACCGCTAACTTAAATAACTGCATAATAGCAAACAAACTGAATCACAGGAAAAGATAGAGGGGGAGGGTAAAAGTGCCATTGAACACATAGGGGGTTATTTATTATAGGCCATGTTGGTGAGGTTTGTGAGGCTTTTTAATACCTTGAAAAAACTCACAAAATGTTTTCTGATTTATGAAAAGACTTGAATGTAAAAAAACTCGAATCAGTGTAATAGGGGTGAAAAACCTGAATACTCAAATTTATCAAGTTTTCTGTAAAATAAAACCTCAAATCGCAAAAATCATGAAGGCTACAAACATCTTAAAATAGTTCTAGGGACCTATGCCATTGACTTCTAAATGGCCTCAGCAGGTTTAGCTGGTCTAGTGAAATCATTCTTGAGAAACACCCATTTGCCTAACATTGTCATTGGTGCCAATGTGTACCACAATCACTGGTTCCATCCAGCCAGTGGAGTAACTACCGGGGAAGCAGGGGGTCCAATTGGGCCAGGGCCCGCACCCCCGAAGGGCCCCCCGGCAGTCACGCCCCGCACCAGGGCCCATCGCCACCTAGTTCAGTCTCTGTATCCAGCCCCATCCAATATACTGTTCACTCTCTCTAATCCCTACAGCAAAACATATAGGGGCAGATTTATTAAGGATCGAGTTGTGTTTTCCACAACAATTCAAGTCTCCAAGGTTATTTTTTGGTCAAAAATATATTTTTCAGGTTTAAAAAAAAAAAAAAAGATTTATTATACCCGGACCATGGAATTAGCTTATATCCGAATATACACCATATAAAACCTGTTAAGCTCACGTAGAAGTCAATGGCAGAAGTCCCTTGAACCATTTGAAGATGTTAAAGGGGTTGTTCACCTTCCAAACACTTTTTCAATTCAGTTGTTTTTAGATTGTTCCCCAGAAATAAAGACTTTTTTCAATTACTTTCCATTATTTATTTTTTAAATTTTTTCCAAAATCTAAGTTTAAAGTTGAATGTGCCTGTCTCTGGTGTTTGAGTCTGGCAGCTCAGTAATTCAGGCGCAGACTCTAAACTGTTACAATTTTGCAACATTTAATCGATACATTTCTCAGCAGCATCTCTGGAGTATTAGCAACTATTGTATCAATTCTAACAACTGCCTGTAATGAAACCCAGAGATTCTGCTCAGCAGGGACAAAGATAAGAAATGTATCAACTAAATGTATCCATTTAGAACAGTTTACAGGATCGGCGACCCCCCCCCACTCCCAGAGCTGCTTAAGAAGGAGAGAAATGACACTTTATACTTCAATATTAGAAAAACCATCACACATAGAAAATAGAAAGTAATTGGAAAAAGTCGTTATTTCTGGTGATCTATCTATCTGAAACCAACTAGTTGTTTGGAGGTGAACAACCCCTTTAATTGTCTTCTTAATATTTGAGTTTTTTCCAGAGTTTTGCCTGAAAACTTTTTTTTAAATAAGAAACCATTCGAGTTGTGATTTAATTCACTTTCATTCTTTGTATAAAAACTCTAACATTTTACCTTTTGATCAATAACCCCCTTACTGTTCAGCTTGGTGGGAACTGGTGAGAGATTACTTTATCTGCCTTTGTAATAATTGAATCACCAATTAAAGTAATGTATCTTGCCTTTCTAAAGATTTCTGCACCTCCTTTATAAAGGCTACTGCCACCCTTTGGGTCAACTCGCTCTATATATCTTAGATTTGTCCTCCACAATAACTGAACCCTGCACCTCTGTTCCCTGCTTCCCCTTATAATTTTATAAACCTTTCATCTTTATCTCAACTACCTCATCTCAGTCATCAGCATAACCTCTCCACCAGGTTTGCTTTCACCCTTAACACCCCCCCCAAAACCTGCATCTCTAATGAATACTCCCTGAAACTAGATCAATTAAGATCTCAAAAGGCTGGTGTTCCAGCTGAAATATCAGCTTTTATATATATACACACACAGTAGTAAATGGACCCGCACTCCAATGTTCTAGTGAAGAAAAGTAATGTGCTTTATTCACAGATGCATATATATACTTGTATTTTTTTTTAAAAAAAATGGTTGAATTCTCCTTTAATAAAAGCATCTGAGCATTTCAAAACATTGCATTGTGAGCTGTGTAGTATGTAGAGTGCTGTGTCATTTTATAAAATTTTTATATATATACATAAATATACACAGTAAATACAATATACACAGTATCCATCTGAATACATACATTTGTACTGAGTGTTGATAACTTAGGTGTAAAAGAGAAACGAAAAATAATGTTTTATGCCTTGAACTTTGAATGTTTCTAAAAGTAGTATGCAGCTCAACAACAAATGTAATGTATCTTGCCTTTCTAAAGATTTCTGCACCTCCTTTATAAAGGCTACTGCCACCCTTTGGGTTTTGTGAAGGTCAACTCGCTCTATATATCTTAGATTTGTCCTCCACAATAACTGAACCCTGCACCTCTGTTCCCTGCTTCCCCTTATAATTTTATAAACCTTTCATCTTTATCTCAACTACCTCATCTCAGTCATCAGCATAACCCCTCCACCAGGTTTGCTTTCACCCTTAACACCCCCCCCAAAACCTGCATCTCTAATGAATACTCCCTGAAACTAGATCAATTAAGATCTCAAAAGGCTGGTGTTCCAGCTGAAATATCAGCTTTTTGCCTACAATTAAATTATTTTTCCTATAAGTCCCATGAGTGCGGTTTCATATTAATGTATATATATATATATATATATATATATATATATATATATATATATATATATATATATATATATATATCTTCACACAGAGCCGCACTCCAATGTTGAATAAATAAGAATAAAGTCAAATTTATTGCATGAATATGTGTGTTCAACATTTTGCGCACCTTATGGCCTTTATCAAGGATGAACACACATATTCATGCAGTAAATTTGACTTTATTTATTCAACATTGGAGTGCGGCTCTGTGTGAAGATTTACATGCATGATTTGAGCAAGCACCCACATTAATTTTGAAAATCCGGATCAGAGTGCGGCTGCCTACTAGTGATTATATATATATATATATATATATAGTGAATAAAGTACCCCCTTTTGTAAAATATAGGGATATTATAAGTTACCGAGGAGTTTCATGACCATATAAAAACACGAGGCCGAAGGCAGGTCATGCGTAATAGATCTTGCCAGACTAACTTAATTTCTTTTTACGAGAATGTAAGTAGAGACCTCGATTCTGGGATGGCAGTGGATGTGATTTACTTAGACTTTGCTAAAGCATTTGATACAGTGCCACACAAAAGGTTACTGGTTAAATTAAGGAATGTTGGCCTGGAACATAGTATTTGTACCTGGATAGCGAACTGGCTAAAAGATAGACAACAAAGAGTGGTGGTAAATGGAACATTTTCTAATTGGACCAGTGTTGTTAGTGGAGTACCGCAGGGCTCTGTACTAGGTCCCTTGCTTTTCAACTTGTTTATTAATGACCTGGAGGTGGGCATTGAAAGTACTGTTTCTATTTTTGCAGATGATACTAAATTGTGCAGAACTATAGGTTCCATGCAGGATGCTGCCACTTTGCAAAGTGATCTGTCTAAACTGGAAAACTGGGCAGCAAACTGGAAAATGAGGTTCAATGTTGATAAATGCAAGGTTATGCACTTTGGCAAAAATAATATAAATGCAAGTTATACACTAAATGGCAATGTGTTGGGAGTTTCCTTAAATGAAAAGGATCTAGGGGTCTTTGTAGATAACACGTTGTCTAATTCTGGGCAGTGTCATTCTGTGGCTACTAAAGCAAATAAAGTTCTGTCTTGCATAAAAAAGGGCATTAACTCAAGGGATGAAAACATAATTATGCCTCTTTATAGGTCCCTGGTAAGGCCTCATCTGGAGTATGCAGTTCAGTTTTGGACTCCAGTCCTTAAGAGGGATATAAATGAGCTGGAGAGAGTGCAGAGACGTGCAACTAAATTGGTTAGAGGGACGGAAGACTTAAATTATGAGGGTAGACTGTCAAGGTTGGGGTTGTTTTCTCTGGAAAAAAGGCGCTTGCGAGGGGACATGATTACACTTTACAAGTACATTAGAGGACATTATAGACAAATGGCAGGGGACCTTTTTACCCATAAAGTGGATCACCGTACCAGAGGCCACCCCTTTAGACTAGAAGAAAAGAACTTTCATTTGAAGCAACGTAGAGGGTTCTTCACAGTCAGGACAGTGAGGTTGTGGAATGCACTGCCGGGTGATGTTGTGATGGCTGATTCAGTTAATGCCTTTAAGAATGGCTTGGATGATTTTTTGGACAGACATAATATTAAAGGCTATTGTGATACTAAACTCTATAGTTAATATAGGTATGGGTATATAGAATTTTAATTAAAAGTAGGGAGGGGTGTGTGTAGGGATGCTGGGTTTTCATTTGGAGGGGTTGAACTTGATGGACTTTGTCTTTTTTCAACCCAATTTAACTATGTAACTATGTAACTATGTAACTTCTAATATCCTCATATTTTACAACTGGGGGTACTTTATTTATTATAATACACAAATTTCAATGAGTCATGTGACAGAAATGACATCAGAACTCACCGTTTATAACTGATGACATCAGAACTCACCGTTTATAAGGATATAATTTACAGGATATTCATGGCTTTTGTGTATTATATATATATAACCAAAGGAATGGTGCACTCCGTAGACAAAATTAATACCTGGGTGCCAGCATGGGAAATAAGCAGTGAAAAAGGATTGCGGCACTCACAGGGTTTTAGTGAAAAAACAAAAAATGTTTTATTATTAAGCCTCAACGTTTCGATCCCCCACAGGGATCTTCGTCAGGAGCAAAAACAAACAAACATCCAGTGGGTCCTTTTTCACTATATATATATATATATATATATATATATATATATATATATATATATATATATATATATATATATATATATATATATATATATATATATATATATATATATATATACACACACAGTAGTAAATGGACCCGCACTCCAATGTTCTAGTGAAGAAAAGTAATGTGCTTTATTCACAGATGCATATATATACTTGTATTTTTTTTAAAAAAAAAATGGTTGAATTCTCCTTTAATAAAAGCATCTGAGCATTTCAAAACATTGCATTGTGAGCTGTGTAGTATGTAGAGTGCTGTGTCATTTTATAAAATTTTTATATATATACATAAATATACACAGTAAATACAATATACACAGTATCCATCTGAATACATACATTTGTACTGAGTGTTGATAACTTAGGTGTAAAAGAGAAACGAAAAATAATGTTTTATGCCTTGAACTTTGAATGTTTCTAAAAGTAGTATGCAGCTCAACAACAAATATATTTTGAGACATTTAAATTTGTTTTTCATTTTGATCACATCTCGCACTTGTCAAATGTGCATTAAAAACAACATTTAAATATTTGCTATTACTTACCTAATTAGATCTTATTTAAATAATCATGCTACTTACTCTTCAAATTATTGCTGTTATATGGGGGAATTTTTATCTGTGATTGCAGACAGGATTTTTTTAATCTAATTATGCTCAGGATTTAAAACTGAACAAAAATATAGTATTTTATTTACTGTAATTATTTAAATACATATTAGACTTCAAAATGTAAAAATAACCCTAAAAATAAACACAGTGTGGAAATATGCACAGAAATCAGTAGCCTTTAAATTATGCATTGGATATAATAAATGAGCAACGCAATTTACAGGCACACACATACACAAAAGACTGGAGATTGGGAGCAAAAGACTGCACACAGGCAACAAAGGTACAGGTGTTTCTCAACCATTGCAATTTATAACACAAAAAAAATTAAGGTTGAACAACAGTATTTTTTTTTACAAGTCAGCCTTCCTGGAATAATTGTTGTACATCTTCTGTTAACTCTCAGGTTAGAATTAGTATTATTATATACTTGGGTAGTATTGGGACTTGAGAATGCCTTGTTCACTAGCATCTCTTACTTGGAGGCCTATTTATTAAAGGTCGGATATCAGTGGGTGTAGAGGTTTTTGAAACAAAACTCACAACTCTAGGGGGCTTATTTATCAAAGGTTGTGTTTGTGAGGTTTTTTTCTACCTCGAATAAACTCGCAACTTCGAAAATCGAAGTCGAAGGATTTACCGCAAATTTTTTGATCGAATGATTAAATTCTTTCGAATCATTCGATTCAAAGGATTTTAATCCATCAATTGAACGACTTTTCTTCTACCTAAAAAACATTAGAAAGCCTATGGGGACCTTCCCCATAGGCTAACATTGCACTTTGGTAGGTTTTAGGTGGCGGGGGTCGAAGTTTTTTTTTAAAGAGACAGTACTTTGACCATCGAATGGTCGAATAGTCGAACGATTTTTAGTTCGAATCGTTCGATTCAAAGTCAAAATCGTAGTCGAAGGTCGAAGAAGCCAATTCAATGGTCGAAGTAGCCAAAAAAATCATTCGAAATTCGAAGTTTTTTTTATTCTATTCCTTCACTCTAACAAAGTAAATGGGCCCCATAATGTTGCACTTTTTTCACCTTCCCTAGTTTTCAATCCCAACCAATATGGATTCAGGATGCATTTATACACAAACATAGGCACATACTTTGGGTTGTAATCATCAACATATGAGAGAAATCATCAACATGTGAGAGAAATAACACTGAACATTAATGATTGATATTACTACAAATTTATAGTAATTATTTATTTTTTTAATAAAATAAAAAACTGAACTTTCCCCCCTCTGTTCATCTTTCTTCTACTGCACCAAAATAAAGAAATCAATTTTTTACAGTTCTTTGCTCATTTTCATAAACAAATCCAATTACTGTTTTTCAAAGGAAAATTTGGCATACGTATTAAATTTCAGGCTATCTTTTAATTGCATCGGTTTTTGTTAAGGATCTGTAATTGGTAATCTTAACAATCTTTCTGTTAATAACATTGCCAGAAAAATAAATGCAAACACAAAGCTAAGCGGGTTAATCATTTTCTATCAAATACCTTCTTTCAGTCACATAAATATGTCATGGTTCTTTCTACTGATGGTGTATTTAGAAATTGGATCTAAAGAAAAAAGAGATTAGTATTATAGTTAAAATAATCCTTAGCTTAATAGGTTTTATTATGTTGTATCATTGGATATACAGAAGAACTTATACATAGGGATAATGAGTCTTGGAGAACCAGTGACTAAATACTGTAGGTAAAAACAACTTGTCTCTCTTGATATATAGGTGATAATGTTGCAAAAGAATTATACTATAGTCATATTGGTGATACTACACAACCTGCTAAAGATGTGTTTTGCCGACCTGAACCAGCCCAACATGCAGATAAGCACATTTATCCTGAAGTTTTGAGCTAGCAAGCACTCCACTAGAATCTGGCCCACCCTGAAAGTGGGAAAGAATGATGGGTTCTAATTCAACCTATCACAGTTTATGGAGAAATATTTTCCAAAAGTGGTGACTATGTCTGCCATGTTTGTCACATGGATTTAAATGGTTGGTGGTGATATCTTCAAACAAGGAACCCAGGAAAGTGGTGGTTAAACTTTCCTGCTTAACCTTACCCACTTAATAACATTGCAAAAGGTCCCAGGCAACTTCCCGATGAGGGTATACACATGTACTTGTGTCCAGTTAATCTCACTTTTTTATGACTTTAACTTGAAGGTTTCTAGATGTATGTATCTTATGAATAATCTTATGAAGGAGCAGGATGCTGTAGTAGAAGCTAAGAGAAGAGCATGGAAGCTTAATTCTGCTCAATTACAGAAACATCTTCTACAGTTTCATTCTGAGCATCCTGCCACCAACATTTCCTTTTGGCAGTATAAGAACATTTTTGTTGTACCAGATTTATGTGTTTACACCAATAATTTGTTTTTGTTTTGCATTTGCTGACCTCAAAACCTTTTTTGCGTTTGCTGACCTTTATGGCATAAAGGGAGCATGGCTTCAAATCCAACCTGATGATAGCTATGCTTAGAAGTTTCATATACTACAGCTGGCAAATAGATGTATTTTAGATAGGTGCAACACAACAAAAGGTACATTTATATCTAATGCCTTACTCGCAGAAGTCAAAGAAATGGAGAATTACAATGTAACTCTAAACCAAGTGATAAACTAAAATTAAACTAGAGGTTATAATTCCACTGTTTGTTTATTCAGCATGCTTTAATAAACTTCATCTGCACAAAAAAAAATGGAGGCTATAGTCTGTTTACCATTAATAAATGTAATTGGAAATGTTGTAAACATATGCTATACTGGCTACATTTCATTCATAAAAAAATGTTGGTATAAACATTGCATCAACAATTTAAAGGGAATGCCCTATAGTTTAAATGCCATTCATCATAGACATGCTGTATCAATTAGTTACTATACAGTTTTCTCTCCTAACCCCTTAGCCATATCTTTGCCATGTTATGTATGCTTTCTGCATTTCACTGCCCACCAATGAGCATTGCTCACCTATTGATGCAGGGGGATAGAGTGATTGCACTTATCCCACAACACTTGTGTTCATACATGACCCCTAAAATGTTTCATTATCTTGACATCTACTTTACTTTTAACATCTGATCATTTTATATGTCCAAATAAAAAAAGATGAAATAATAGGTTTGTTTGTTGAAACAAGTCAGTAGCAGGCACAAGGTTCTAAAAGCATTTACAATGTATGTTTCTGTTCAATTTGAAGCCGAAAGGCAGAATTGGCTTGTATTTTTGTTATTCAGTTGCTGTGCTAGTGGAAGATTAATGAATAGTAGAGCTTTGTGGCAGTTGTGTAGAGATTCAGGATATAGCAAACTATCTACCATCTGTTCAACATGTATCTTATAGCTCTTTTAAGGAAAACATTGAGCAGCAGGAGATAAGCAGATGGATAGTTTTTAAATATTAATAATGTGCTTTTTTTGTCAAAAGACAGAAATATTGAGGATCAGTGATATGAACATTTTTAAACACTTCAGCTTGAAATATTCAAAGGATATTTATTTAAATTATCTTAAAAAGGTAACTGTAATATAAATATGTAGCCATGTCCCAAGAAAAAATTCCATCAGTACTTTTCTGTCAATATTATAAGTATTGCAAAACGTGCCTTTGCATATTTAAATTTCATCAAAATGTTAAAAAAAGACATTACCTGATAACATTTTTTAACAAATTATGACATCAGTCATGCGACTGAATCTGGGATTTGTTGCATCTCTAATCCATTATTATAAATCTCTAAATATGTGAGGGTTTATTTCCACAAAAAATTAGAGTTTTCCCACTAAAAACCTTTGATCAGAAATAATCGAGGTTTTATAAATGAGCCTGCATGGAATTTATATTATTTATATATTATTATTATTTATATTATATTATATTATATTATTATATATCATTTATATTATTAAACTAAGAATAACACATTTTATAATGAAGAAAGAAGCATACAAACTGTCTTAAAGCGCACCCTTACCATCAAAAAATGCATTACTTGATTCATGCTGATTTCAGGTTGGTTTTAGCTAAGGGAATTTTGTTTGTCCTCCATCAAGTTGCACCTTGGGTAGGGTTATGTCTTCTGGGCAGGTTTCTAACTCATTTTCATAAACTTGCATAGTAAAATGACCATGTAGTTGTATTCTCTGCATTTCCAAGCATTCTAATATTAGTCTATCTGCTCTGATACTTCTAAATAATGCAGTGATGCAAAGATTAGGTTTTTGATAATGTCATTTATCAATGATCTATGTATAGTTCCCAAATCCCAAATGTCCTTCCTCAGTCCCTTCCTCCAACCAATAATATAGTACAATGTCTCCAGAGTGACAGAAGCAGGTCTGTCAGAAATATTCATATACTAATTGATTCATCTGTGTTGTTGTAATGTTTCCAATAAAACAAACACAGAGCACCTTTTGTTGAGGTACTGCAAATTCCATTGCTATATCAGTTGGTACTGTAATGTTCACTTGAAATAATAATAAATTAAAGAAATAATTTCTGATTTTATATTTTATATCTGAGAAAATTCTGAATAAATGTTACAAATGACAACAGCCATATTTATAAACCAGTCTCTGTAAATCAGCTACTTGTATAATTAACACAATTTCACTTTTTTACTGTATTTAATATCATTCTTGCTGTGTAATGTAATAAAAGGCACAATATTTACCAATGTGTAGTAACGCATAGGATCCAAAAATTTATTTGCTTATAAACATTGGCCAGTAAATGATATCTGCTAATTGACTGTTTTTCATGGGTTGTGAACAACTTACACGTTAGTTCACATCCAATAAAGCATTAAGCCCTCAAGACTAAATTTGCATCTTATTGGAACTTTTATGGGTCATTCCTGATGGCCTGTCCAACTAGTATCCAATCCTGTTGGACAAGGATCCAATTTGCTGTAGTCAACTCCCAACAGGCCTGCATTGCCCTCTATTATTTGATCTCTGGTCAGGGGCCAAATGATTGGAGCTGCCCATTTGACTCAATGTGAGCAGCAGATCTTGCTGTATAGGATTCAGATTAATTTCCAAAGTTGGCCAACCAGTCTTCAAACTGCATTGCTAGCTCCCCAACAGGTGTCCAGACAGTCTGCTAAATACTACTAAAAGTCAAACTCAAAGATCAATTAGCAGGAACTTTGGGACTTATGTACTATTTAGGGGGTTATTTATTAAAGGCCGAGTTGTGTTTTCCCAAAAAATTTAAGTTTTTCGAGAGCAAAGGGGTACTGAAACAAAAAGTCAGAAAATCACTCTATTCAATATTTAGAATACTGGGCAAACACATGTGGCCTGTTGTGAATGCAAGAGAAGTTCTTGCTCTTCATTAACACAAAGTAGACTGTAATATACTCCTGCAATTACGTTATGTGTGTGTGTTATAAGTTTCATTATAAAAGTTCAGCCTTATCAGTAATTTCTTCCACAGTTTAATTCTTTACACTATGCTTGAATACTGCATATAGTGTAAGGTAATATACCACATTATTTTCTATTCATTATATTCCTCTAAAGCATGGTATACCTTTTAATATTTGTATTTGTTCAGTTTATATCACCCAGAAGATACAGCACTACTCAGGGTATAGCTGATTCCCGATTTTAATATATGTTTGGAAAACTGGTTATGCTCCTTAAGGTTTAGGGAGAAAGCCAGTGTCGGACTGGGACACCAGGGGCCCACCCAAAAACCTTAGACCAGGTGCCAACCAAAAAAACCTTAGACCAGGGACCCACTCTCAGTTCTATTATTTTTCCTCTCCTCACTCAACCTCTATTTTCCTATTCTCTTTTCTTTACATACTATAATCTATTGTTCCATCTATTTAGCCTCTTTGTTATCATAGAAATAAGGAATGGCCATGGAATAGGCCAAATGTTTAACAGCATGAGGGCCCACCGGGAGTTTTCCTGGTATCCTGGTTGGCCAGTCCGACACTGGAGAGAGCTCCTTCCAGTAAATCAAATACCATTATGTCAAGCTACCCATTTTACCAGATGAGCTTCTTACATTAGTAAGCAAACTGCTAAAATGTTGTGACTAATCACTGATGCAAATCAGGCAAATCCTACACCTCTCGTTTATCTCAGACATATACTGATGGAGCAAATGTTACTGAAGCATTTACAGTAAAACAGGCATCACAGCATAGCAGTCATTTACATGGCCAAAAGGGTTTTTTTTTTAAATATTTGCCAGGTGATAGACTGTAGGCAGACAGAGATTTATAAGGATATTAATGTTTGAAGTGCTTACATTAACAAGATGTATATCCAAGTTGCAGGTTCTAGTTCAAACTAAGTTGCTTTTCTTGAGTTTGAAATCGTAAAAATGTATATTTTTAGAAGAACTGATATCAAGAGATTTTAATCCTTTTCCTGCCATCAAAGTATCAAAGTAGAATTTATATTATATTATATTATACTGAGAAGACTCAGTTTTCCCTGGCCACTTGTGGATGTTTTGATGGTACTCCAGAGGTGTTTCCCCAGCAGCATCCGCTGCCCACAGCTCCAGAACCTGCTTCCCAGGAGCAGTCTGCCACAGTTTCAAGTCTGGCTATCCAGCAGCAGCCTGCAGCAGTTCCATGGCTAGCTACCGAACTCCAGTCTCCCAGGAGAGGGGATTCTGTATGCCCGGCACCCCCAGGAGAGGGCTTCTGCCATGCCCAGCACCCCCAGAAGAGGGGCTTCTGCCATTCCCAGTGCTTTCAGGAAAGGGGCTTCTGACATGTAATAGCCTAGTGACCGAGGGCACTCTAACCATAACCTCTAAAACCCGGGCACCCACGAGGGTGGCTCTGCCTGCCCTCCAGCCTGTTTCCCAGGCACCCATGAGGGTGGCTCTGCCCATTGTTCCATTTGGGTCTGTCTTTTATTCTGTTCCCTCTGCAGCAGCTCCCAGAGGGCATTATTTTCAATGCAAAATGTAATGTCCCCCTAGGCTCCTGGAAGTCACATTGGGAGAAGGGGAATAATGTCAGGCTCTGCTGGGGATTGATCCCAGGACCTGGTTGCTGGTCCTAACCACTGGACCAGGAGAGCAGCCGGCAAGTTCTCATTCCCTTGTGATCATCGTCCTGGGCTTAGCTATTCACCCCAGCATCCTTATTGTTGGGTTGTGGTCAACCAATCAGATCCTGCTATATATATATATATATATAGTGTGGCCTGGCCCTAGCTCTAGCTCCTGTGCTCTTGTCGCTCTGACTCCTTCTTTCCATTCTTGTCTGGTCTGATTCCCTGCTGCAGTCCTCCTCATCATCCCCATCATGACCTGGTTCAAAACCAGTATTGTTCCATTCAGTCACAGATTCTTTGTCCGCTCCATCCTGTTCCTGTCCACACAGTATCCTCTCTCGTCTGAAGAATTCAGCTTTCCTACCTATTCCTCTTTAGTTCCCCCTACCAGTCCCTTTCATAGTGTCAAATGTTCTGATTATACTCTACTGTGCATGGGTGTGGGTAAGTCTGCACTAGGGATGCCTAGCACATACTCCTGTTTGTTTACCCTGTATAGCAATAGCAGTATTAGCATTATAGTCCCGAAGGGTTAACATAACAGCAGTATGTGCTTTTTTTTTGCAGCTAATTTTTACACAGTTTACATCATTGCTAAATTTGGTCAGGAGTTGTATTAAACTATAGTGTTAACTAGTATGCATTACACTTACATTTACTGAAACATTAATGACAATAATTCCATTACTAACAAATACAATGCTGCAGATAAAAAAATATAATTTAATAAATAATGGTATGAAATATGTAAGAGAATATATTGAGATGTACAGTATGTATGCTTGGTAAAAGAAAAAACCTTGTATAAACTACAGTAGTTAAAATTAAAGAGCATAAATGGATGCACAGTATGGTAAAATACAAGCAACCAAATCCATCAATTCTTTTCTTAATGACATTATGAAATTATTAAATCATAAATAAAATGTGCAAGTAGAATATGATTTTTAAGTTGTATGCAAATGTTTCTATGCCAGATCTAGAGAGAGCTAAATTAAACATGTGACATAAAGGGTTATATTTATGGGCATGCATAAAATTGTGCAAATATTTTTCTTTTTTAATTGGCAATTAATTTTGGAAGCATCTAGGTATAGTAACTTACATTACTTCCTCATTTTACCATGCAATATACAAATTAGGCCTCCTAGCAGTACAAAACTTGAAAGAACAACATGAAAATTACTTTCATACAGTATGTTGCCAATACAGGAAATGAATTTGTCCTTTTGAAGAACTAAATTGTTCAGGGATCAGTGAGACTTTATTGTTAGCATCTCTTACTTTCTTTACTTTATTGGCATAGGAAGGTTGTGGTTAATGTGCCTTCAAGATCTACCCAAATGTATCGGTACACCGAAACTAGCTGTGGTTGATATGGTAGACCAGTGCATAGCAATAGGGTAGTTTTTACCACAAACTGATTTATTATTGTGATACAATTGTGACATGGCAGGCCATGTGTGAATGCGATCAAGTGTATCCAATATGGCTCCTTAGTTATAAAATGGATGTACTAACATTAGCTGGAGCTGAGGTTATTAACAGATAAACTTGTTTTTCATTAAATATTGTTTGAGAACTCAGTAAATATTGTTTGGGGAATCTTAAAGGGGTTGTTCACCTTCCAAACACTTTTTTCAGTTTAGTTGTTTTGAAATTGTTCTCAGACTTTCCAATTACTTTCCATTATTTCTTTTTTATTGTTTTTCTAAAATCTAGGTTTAAAGTTTTGGTCGTGTCTTTGGTGTTTGAGTCTGGCAGCTCAGTAATTCAGGTGCAGACTCTAAACTGTTTTTGCAACATTTAGTTGATACATTTCTCAGCAGCATCTCTGGAGTATTAGCAACTATTGTATCAATTCTAACAGCTGCCTTTATTTTAAACTCAGGATTCTGCTCAGCAGGGATAAAGATAAGAAATGAATCAACTAAATGTATCAATTTAGAAAAGTTTACAGGGTCGGCGACCCCCCTCCCAGAGCAGTTTTAGAAGGTGAAAAATTACATTTTACACTTCAATATTAAAAAAAACAGTGACACATAGAAAATAGAAAGTAATTGGAAAAAGTCGTTATTTCTGGTGATCTATCTGAAAACATCTAGGTGTGTGAAGATGAACAACCCCTTTAAGGTGAGGGAGAAGGAAAGGGAAATCAGAAATAGTACAAACATGTTTGTCATGAAGAAAAAATCTCATGGTCAAATTTCCAGGCGTATGGCCATTATTTTGTTATATGTCCAGAATTAGGATTATATCATACATTATTCAGAGGGAAAACATTGTATAAAGAAATGGGTGTTGTCCATTTAATTTTAATATAATATAATATTGTACTGTAACAGTATCAATTCACATTTGTTCACATTAAGACAGCTATTGTTGAACTTTTTATGTGCAAGTCTTCCTTTGCCTTCTAACCTTTGTTTGGGTCCTCATAATGGGGTTAAAGATATAGTTAATGATATTTTCACCATCTGGGCATTGTTCCAAAAATATCTAATGCAGCAAATAAATGTTCATCCTAAATCTGCCCATAACTGTCCTTCAAGTTGAGTTTTCAGGGTTTTCCCCTTAGGGGGTCCAGTATCATAGTTTTGCAACCACAGCATTTAGCTACTAAGGGGACTATGAAAATGATACGTCCATCAGCTTTAATGTTGTACTTGTAAACTGTACCATGTTTTTGGCAGCGTTATTATAATTTATAGTCATTCTCTCCCACTCAGCATGATGGTGTTTGAATTTGTTTTTTCAGAAAAAAATATCTATTGCTTGGAGGAGATCACAGACTTTGATGAAAGATTTCATTACAGGGCATTTGTCACAATAGGAACAATGCTTCCTACTAGGGATTTATTCAAATGCAAAAAAACATTTGGAAGGCTGTAGTAAATATTGATTTTTAAATGTCTTATTTTTGTTTTCCCCAAAAGAGTGGTGGACAGACGTACAGTTATCAATATTATTTGAATGATTACATATTTCCTATCATTGATTCAGTGAGTGAATGTCTGAACTGATTAATGGGCACTTACGTATGTTAAATATTTTAAAAATAAAAAAATATATTTTCATGAGCACTGAAATGGTTGAAAATGATTCCTAGAATCCAGCCTAAAATTTACAGTTCTGTAAGTAAAGTACCTAATAATGTGCCACAGAACATTAATAATGAAATTACATACTAGTCTATAAAAATGTAATTGAAACACAAAAATATAACTCCACTATGGAATATTGTATGGTGGTTAGGCTGGTATTTGGAGAGTTCTTTCATTTTCAGTTGTGAATTCCTCTTAAAAAAACAGTTATGGCAGTGCAGAATTTTTTTGTCTGCAAAACATTATGAATTTTATTACCAGAAATATCCAGAAATAGCAATAACTTTGCCAGCTGATAAGGTAGCACAACACAATTCATAGTCACAAAAGACATATAAAACTTCTGAAACACATAAAAATACAGGTATAGGATCCATTATCTGGAAACCTGTTATCAATAAAGCTCCAAATTGCAGGAAGGCTGTCTCCTTTAGACTTTAGAGTAATTAACATTTTAAAAAGTAACTTCCCTTTCTCTGTTATTATAATATTGATACAGTAATGTACCTTTTACTTGATCCTAACTATGATACAATTAAACTTTTAAGTGCCAGCAGAATTTCACATTTCCTCTGGAATTCTCTCCCATGCTCTGTCCGATTTTCTCCCAACTATTCTGCTTTCAAAAGATCTCTTAAAACACACTTATTTAGAAAAGCCTACCCTCATTCTGTTTAGCTACCGAATGCAATACCATATGCTACATCTCTCATCTGCTTATTTCTTATCATGCCCACTCTAACACCTTGTGTCTCATTCCCTTCCCATTAGATTAGATTGTAGGGGCATTTCCTGGGGGGGGGGGTTTTGTTTAACTAGGAGCTTTCTAAATCTTGTATCTTTCCACTTCTGGAACAAGATTTAGAGCTCAAAATACAATATAGGGATTTATACCAGAAAAATATTTTATTTATGCACAACAATTGTTTGAAAAAGCTTTGAGTGTCGCAAAGGTGCCAATATCAGATATGTATAGTTTTATAAAGATTTCTGACTTCTATAGATCAAAAACTTCCAGCAGTAAATTACAGAATTTCAAAACACTACAGTAGAATGTGGCATACTTCCAAAGCCAATAAATCCAAAGCCAATAAATCCTGGAACAGTAGGATTACCCCAGAAAACCACATTTGTTTTTGAAAAGTACAGATGTTGAATCCAATATGGTTAAGCATGTCTTTCTACTCCTATTTAACAAAAGCTTTTCTGAACTTAGTGGTTTCCATAAAAATGTATGAAAATTTGGGAAAAATCACCTCAAAACTTTCATTGTGCAAGCAAGAAAAAACATCCTAAATATGAATGCCAGGGGCCCACTTAACAGTTTGATGACATATGATTACATGGGATTACCAAAGTAACTGATGTTTAGAGACCCCAAAATTAAGCTAGTGCATACAAATTGTCCTGGAGGTCATTCAAAAATCAACACATTTACTACAATTTTTGTGAGTTAAAAGTACAAGATACATTGACCCCCAAATCATATATTTGTGGAAAGCACGCATTCAGATAATTTCAAAATGGTTAACCATGTCTTCTTCCTACAGTGTCGCAATGCTTTCACAAAACTGTTTTGATAAAATGGCTGAAAATCACCTCAAGGCTTCTACTTTATAGCATCTTATCTCCCTCATGGCATTAGGCACCAAGAGAAAAAATACTAAATATGAATTCCATTGTGCATAGGATTACCAAAATATTTGGCGTTTAGAGACCCCAAAATGAAGTTAGCACTGAAGTCACTTCAGCTACTGGATAATCATCAAATTGACTGCATTTGGTAAAAACACAAACAAATGTTGACCCCCCCCCCACAAAACCATATATTTTTGGAAAGTACACATTCAGCCAAATCCAAAATGGGTAGCCATGTCTTTCTACTTGCAATGTTTTGCCAAAATTGTAATTTTGATGAAATACCTGAAAATCTCCTCATATACTGTAGCATTAGGTATCAAGAGAAAACATCCTAACTATGAATGTCACATGGATTTACCAAACTTTGTGGCATGCAGAGAACCCCAAATGCAAATAGTGCATATAAATTTTCACAGCTGACACAGCTGCTGCAATATAAGCACGCGGTGTGTGTTATGTGCCTTAAGACCCCCTATCAGTATAGAGACCCTAGAAAACCATATGTTTTTGGAAAATACACATTTTAACAAATCTAAAATAGGTAAATACTTCTGCTGCAAACTACCAAACTTTAAAGCCATGCTGAACTTAGTGTTTTTTATGACATTTCTGAAAATTGTCACAAAGCTTGCATTTTACCCCATTATATGCCCCGCATTTCGCAATGCGTCTACTGGACACTTTGATGGGGGGACTGACGTATAGTGACGGGAGACCAGGTTGGAGGGCATCCAAAGCTTGATAACTCTCTGAAAAAATTACAGGTATACAACACAATTTCAGTTATGTACTGTACATAAATGCTGGATATATCCACTGATTGTATTTTATGACACTTAGGGGCTAATTTAATAAAACTTGAATTAATCTCAGTTTTTTATTAAAACAAAGTCGGCCAAACTCTTTTCCACAAATTTAAATAATTTATCAAAAAATTTTCCAAAGAATCAGAGCAACAAAATTAAGCGTCAATTTGTATCAAGCGATTGATGCTCCAAAAACTCAACTTCATCCAGCACAGATCATGATGTCGAGAAACAACTTCAGAGACAACTGCCATTGACTTCAACATGACCTTGATAGGTTTGAGATGACGTATTTTTGGATTTGGAGTTTTAGCAGCTTTGGGATATAATAAACCTCTACAAATTCAAGGTTTTTTTTCCCACAAAAATTTTTCCCCTTAAAAACCAGAAATTCTAGGTTTCAAAAATGGTCCCCTACAGGAGTTATTTGCTAGAACGAATTCATCTCAGTTTTTTTATTAAAACAAAGTGGACCAAACTCCCATCCACAAATTGAATTCATTTATCAATAATTCTTCTCGAAAAAGTAAGCACGATAAAGCGCCACGACAAAATAGTCTGTTGATTTGAATTGTATGTTTGATGCTAAAAACTTGATTTTATCGAATTGTCACTGAGAAAAGTCGACATTATTGGATAATCAGATGAAAACTCCAATTTTATTGGATTATCAGGCACATATCACAATATCAAGAAACTATTTCAGGGACATCTGCCATTGACTTCTACATGACCTCGACAGGTTTGAGATGGCATATTTTCAAATTCAGATTTTTAGCAAATTCAGATTTTTAGCAGCTTTGTGGTATATTAAATATCTAAAAATGCAAGTTTTTTTTTCCTCGAAAAATTAAAGTTTTCGCATTCAAAAACTTGACCAGAAAAATTTGAGGTTTAATAAATGGGCCCCTTGCTGTATAAAGTAGGTTCACCAAGATGACATTTTCAAATATCAATTGCATGCTATAATTCCCTTAAGGAGGCAATTATAGAATATAGGTCTCATTTGCAAATATTAGTGTAAAATTGCACAAGTGCAGTTGCCCATAGCAACCAACAAATCATGATTTCGTCACTACTATCAGTTAAAAAAAATGGTAGCAAAGATCTCAATGGTGCCAGTTTGTACCTATTTAGTAGATCTGACTACATTAAACTTAACCAAAACCCTTAATTTCAAGTTTTTTCTCCTGTCTTGTTGATATATGCTGATTCGAACAACATTCCAGAGGATATATATTCTCGAAGGAAGATTTACAAGTTATTCTGAATTGAGAAAGCCAGTTGGATGACTGGAGAAACATCTTCAAGACTGTTCTTCAGATGCTGAATCTCAGTCCATAAACTCTAAATAGCAGGATCCTCCTTTACTTTTTGTATCAGTTTGTATCTCCCTATAATTTGTGTGTTTTGATTCTATATTTCTAAATTCTGCTACTTCAACATATAATGATTAACATGAAACTGATGTCTATAGTAATACCTAAATGAACAGGGTACTTCAGTTACAGATCATAGAACTGACTGAATGTTTGTGAATTTGGCAAGGAATGCATTCTTGTAGCCATAGTCGTGCACAGTACCAGGGACTTTACGCTTCTAAAGCTATATTATTCTAGAAACCCACCATGTTGAGCAAAACTAATATTTGGTTGTGATTAAAGATGCTGCTGCTGCTATCAGAAACTCCAGTAAAGTTCTTTAACAGTATATAAATACAGTATAGAGTGACACCTTGTGGACTTAAAGGAAAAAACAAGAGAATTGTATAAAGTAGACAGGGCGAACAAACTTGCATCATTATTGTATATACTCATATAGATACTCATTATAGAAAAAAAATGTATGCAATTATTTATATATGGTCGTATGTCAGACATGTTTGAGAGGACACCTGGCAAGGCTTATTTTTGGTGTCATCATCTATGATTTTCCATTCCGAAATTTCTTCAGTTGCAGCTTGTGCACCAAATACAGTAAATTAAATATTTAGAGTTAAATGATTGTTAATGTGTTACCTATCTACAGCTCAAGAATGTTTTTCAGGAATGAACTGATATAATGTGGCACTATTCTATTATTCTCCATTAAGTGTTCTTAAAGGAGAACTAAAGCTTAACCAAAGAAATGTTGTACATTATGTTTTGGGCTTCTGTACCAGCCCAATGCAACCACAGCACTTTAGCAGTAAAAATCTGTGTCTCCAAAGATGCCCCAGTAGCTCCCTATCTTCTTTTCTGCTGATTCACTGCACATGCTCTGTGCTGCTGTCACTTACTGAGCTTAGGGGCTCACTCACAATATACAGTACACATAGAATATCAATGTCACAATATAATTAATACAGATAATTTCTACATAGCAGCACAGAAACCAGCGCATTTAACATCAGAATATAATAAACAGCCTTGCAGCATCAGTTTATATTACAGACCAACCTCATTTTTTTCCTTGATAATTTGCGATGACCCCTAAGATGAGATTCTCAACAGCTGCTCAGAGTCTACTGATGGCAACTTCCTGTGACAAGTATGAAATCCTGCATCATTGCTGCTATTGAGAAGCTGAAACTTTAGGCTGGTGCTAAAGATCATTATATAAAATATGGCATTTTAACTATATTAGTTTTTAGGGTTTAGTTCTGCTTTAAAGGACACACCACAGTAAACTAAAAAATGCTAGCCTTCTATCACAGGCCACATCACCTATTAAAAAAAAGTGCTGAAGTACATTTGAGGTGAAGAGCTTTGTGTAGGCTCAGGCTAGTCTTATAGGGCTGTACAATGAGCGAAGTTTACCACACGTATAGCAACCAATAGTAACCAATAAGCAGGGAGCATTTGCTGATCACCTGTTTAAATACAAACGTTTAGCAAACTTTATGCCTTTTATTATAGTGCACCTGCCCCAAAGCAATACAAGGACTTTCAGTGAGTTGTTTCTAGAAAAAACGAACCAGCCTGGCACAGAATTGTATTATTTTAGCACTGGGGCTCATTCATAAATACTGGACAAATTTGCACCTGGGCAGTAATCCATAGCAACCAATCAGTGATTGGCTTTTTTCCAGTCAGCTGCAGGTTGAACACTGAAAGCAATCTTCTGATTGGTTGCCATGGGTTACGGCTCAAGAGCAAATTTGCCCAGTGTTTATAAATGAGCCCCAGTGCTAAAATAATAAAATTCTGTGCCAGGCTGGTTCGCTTCTTCTAGAAACAGCTCACTGAAAGTCCTTGTATAAATGAGCCCCACTGAGTGGCATGTAACAAAATATCATGTGCCCCCAGAGGTATCAAATCTTTCTGTGTCCATTAGATTCTGCAGCTTCATTGTTCATAGAGTATGGGTCTCAAATTATGACACTGGACTTACTTGTGTGGATTACACATATAGATATACACACACAGAGGGATTGGGAAGACAATATACTTTACAGTGCTCATCCATTACCTATAATCCATGGTCAGTTTAGATTTTTATCAGAAAATAACAATAAATATATATCTATGGAAATAAGTCAAATCAACTGGATTTGCTGTGTTTTTTTTTCCTTGAAGACATTTCACTAGTCATCCCACTGGCTTCCTTCGAGAATATATATCCTCTAGAATGTTGCTCGAATCAGCATAATCTGTTTATCATAATCCACAATGATGTCAGGTTAGGTGTTGATTGTATTAGCAAGATTGGAGCTTTGATGTGTTATTAAACCTTCCAGGGAGAGGTGCCAAAACAACATTGTATGTGGCAGACAATTGATGTTGCACCCCTGCCTCTATTCAGACTTGGTTTTTCAGTTTTTACATATATGGCTGCTTTAACACCTCTTTTGAACCAGTCGCTCTCCCGGTCTAGAATCTGGATTTGACAGTCTTCAAACGTGTGTCCTATATCTTTTAGATGTAAGTACACGGCTGAGTTCTGACTCTTCTGTGCTGCACCATATGCTGGTGTAAGTGTTGTTTGATTTCCCCCACATACAAATCAGAGCATTCCTCACTGCACTGCACTGCATACACACTGTTACTCTTCTTGTGCTTTGGGGTGGGGGTTTTTGGGTGAATTAGTTGCTGCTTCAGTGTGTTATTGGGTTTAAACCAGATAGGGATGTGGTGTTTATTAAAAATCCTTCTAAGTTTTTCCGACACCCCAGCTACATATGGGAGAACAAAGCTTTTTCTCCTGTCCTGTTGATATATGCTGATTCAAGCAACATTCCAGAGGAGATATATTGTCGAAGGAAGATTTACAAGTTATTCTGAATTGAGAAAGCCAGTTGGATGACTGGAGAAACGTCTTCAAGAAAACACAGCAAGTCCAGTTGATTTGACTTAATTTCTTCACAAAAATATAACAATAAATATGAAAAATATACTTGAAAAATGTATAATTGGATTTCTGTTTTCTGGTCTTGGTTTTTATGGTAGTGCTATATTAAGGGTAAAAAAACATATCGCCCCTGACGTTAAGCCCCTGGCCTACCCACTTAAGCCCTGAATCTGCCCAAAATCGACTCCAATCTTACCTTTTTTTCTTTGCTAATCAATGCATATTCTGGCCTCCACTCATCCATTGCATCATCGATTTGGCCCCTTTGCATTACTGCCACATCCCCTTAAGGCAGTTTATTGGCCAGTGTATGGGGCCTTCTGACAGGCTTCAATGACCGATATCTGGTCAAAAACCAGCCAGATTTGGGTCAAGCAGTTTTAAAACTGGATCAAGGACTGCATTGGTTTGTTGATACAGTCCTTGCACTGACCGCCTGCATTGCCAGTGTTATGATCTGATCGTTAGACTTTTGGGCCCACAATTATATCAGCCTGATAACTCAAGGTGGACATATCTGGGTAAGATCCTTTTTATTTGGTGACCTCTCCAGATGAGCAGATCTGCTAATGTATGGCCACCTTTTTTTTTTTTTTTTAACAATTCCTTTATTGAGTATACATGTGTACAGAGCAATGCACCATAAAACAGACCATCATTTGCGTGATATACAACATAACAAATGTAATGGGGCAGTATCTACACAATGGAATAGTAAGGAATAAACAGAAAAAGAAAAAACAAGAAAAAATCAATAACCAATAAGAAACAGTGCGGTGTCCTCATACCCTATAAAACATAGAGTCGCTGTTCGTCTACTTGTATTGCATTCCGTTGAAAATCAAGTAACTAAATACGAGTACCACAAATAGGGTGCGAGGTGAGGGGTCAGAGGCAATAGGGTATCAGAGAATATCCCCTAAGAGGGCTCAAGGTCCACCCATGGTGCCCATATTTTTTTAAATTTCTGTGGGCAGCCCCTTCTCACATACGTAAGTTTATACAGTGGAATAGCTTTATTAAGCAGTGCCTCCCAAGTTTCAACACGCGGCCCAGCAGCTGATTTCCAATGAATCGCTATAGTTTTTTTGGCATACATACATAAGATGATAATCAAAGTTCTTTGAGCCCTCCTAGGAGAGAGATCCTCGACCTGATTTAGAAGAACTACCAAGGGGTCCATTGGAAGGACTAATCCAGTATTATCTTGGATAATTCCCGCTATTTTCCCCCAAAAACATTGTACCCTGGGGCACTCCCACACCATATGGAAGAAGTCAGCCGGAGAGAACTGACACCTGGGGCACTCCTGACCAATTCCTGGACGCATTGTATGCAGTCTAGACGGTGTAAGATATGTACGGTGAAGGTATTTTAGCTGAGTCAGTTTATCCCTACTGCAGATTATCACCTCAAAGGTAGCTGCTAGGACATCATCCCATAATTCTAGAGTGAGTTGCGGGATGTCTCGCTGCCATCTACTAAACAATTTGGGTAACGAGGTGCAACCTGCTAACATTAATTTATCATAGTATGTAGATAGAGGTTTCTTCAGGTTCCCGATATATCCCAGAGTTTCAATAATCCTCGGGGAGATATCGACAGTCTGAGTCCCGAATTGAGCCCTCACAGCATGCCGTAATTGCCAATATCTAAAGAGCATGGTGGAAGGAAGGGAAAACAACTGTTTAAGTTCTGGAAAAGTAAGAAGAGTACCCTCCGGCATTATGTCCGAGATATATTTGACATCGTGACTTGCCCACAGTTGGGGATCCGGGACTGTCCGAAGTTGTGGAAGCTTCGGGTTACCCCACAGAGGAGTGTATTGCGAGCAGTACACTTGGGGTTTCGGGAACTGTCTGATTGCCACGAACCAGGCCCTAACGATGGCTTTCATTTGTGGAGTAGCCTTTGCTGCGCAAGTCGTGCCCCTATACAGCAGGTTCTTTAGCTCTTCCTGGGAGCCTAGAATTTTAGCTTCAAGCATAGTGGCAACATTAGTAGACAAGGGGGACATCCACTTCCAAGCCACTACCAGTTGCGCCGCTAGATAGTACATATATAAATTTGGCGCTGCTAGTCCCCCTTTTTGGGGTGGGAGTTGTAAAGTTTGCAATGAGATTCTGGGCTGTTCACCATTCCAAAATAAAGTTAGCATAAGTCCCTTAATCTTATGGAAAATAGACTGAGGTATAACTACGGGGGATTGGCGGAAGACATATATTAGTTTAGGGAGGATCACCATCTTAAACAAGTTTATCCGTCCCGCTAGAGTGAGTGGGAGACGTCTCCAGTTCTCCATTCTGTTGTGCAGATAGTCTAAAATGGGATGAACATTAAGCTCTACAAATTTAGATAAGTCCAAGTGAAACCAGATCCCCAAGTATTTAAAAGCGGTCACCCATGTCAGCTCATTCCCCTGTGCTGGAGGAGTAGGGAGAGGGGGATCAATCGGGAAAATAACAGATTTTGCCCAGTTTATTTTAAGACCAGAGAAAAGCGTGTGATTATTAATAATAGCCAAGGCATGTTGTAGTGATCGGCCTGGGTCCTCCAAGTAGAGAAGAGTATCATCTGCATATAAGGATACCAGTTCAATCCTGTCACCCAGTTTGAGTCCCCTAACTCCCTGCGAAGCTTTAATACGGTTTGCCAACGGTTCCATGGCAAGGGCAAATAATAGGGGCGACAAAGGGCAGCCCTGCCTGGTACCCCTACTGATTGGGAAAAAGTTCGACAACTTAGAGTTTGTGCGAACCTTAGCTATGGGAAGGGTATACAATGCTTGGACCCATGAGATAAATATCTGGGGAATGCCCATCCGCCGCATCGTGGCCCATAGATACTCCCATTCCACAGAATCGAAAGCTTTTTCATTATCAAGTGAGACTACAATTCTATTGAAAGTTATCATGTTGGATGGATAAATTAGTAAAAAGTCTCCGAATATTGGTATCAGTGGACCTACCAGGCATAAAACTTGTTTGATCAGGAGAGATGAGCACCTCCAGATATTGGGACAGCCGCAGAGCTAAGATCTTGGCCAGTATTTTAGCATCAACATTGATGAGGGAAATCGGCCTGTAGGAGGCACACTGCAGAGGGTCTTTCCCGGGTTTGGGTATAAGAACTATTAATGTTTCTCTCATGGAGGTTGGGAGGGGATTCCCACGAGTTATGTTGTTAAACAATGTAGCTAGGGTGGGAGCCAATTTTTTGGCATGCCTTTTGTACCATTCCGCTGGAATGCCGTCCAAGCCTGGCGTCTTCCCAGACGGAAGGGATGATATGGCCAATTCAACCTCAGAAGGGGTAATATCCTGAGCTAGCTGCTGGGAGGTGTGCTCAGGAAGGGAGGGTAGTTCGATAGCCTCAATATACCGTTGCAGGTCCTCCCGAGCAACGGAGAGTTTAGACGTATATAGGTCAGCATAAAAAGTGTGAAAGGCTAGACTAATATCCTCCGGGGAGGAAACAAGATCCCCACTAGACAGCCTAATAGCCGGAATGGAGGACATGGCGGAATCATCCCTAGAGAGAATAGCTAGAAGCCTGCCAGTTTTGTCGCCGTGCTCAAATATATTCGCTTTTTGCATAAGGATGTGTTTTTTGGTAAGTTCAATCTGTGCTACGTTCAGAGCCTCTTGGCACTGGTGCCACTCCCTTTTTTTCCCCTCTGTGGGGTCAGCTACATATCTGGCCTCTGCCTCCAACACCCTGTCTGATTTCTGAGAGATATCAGCTGCAGTAGTTAAATTGTGCGCCTTAATGTGGCTGATGAATTCCCCCCTAATGTACGCTTTAAGTGCATCCCAAGAGGTACCAGGAGGTGTCTCCCCTAAATTAACGGCCAGGAACGTGTCTATACAATTCTGAATATGCTCCCCCAGATCTTGGTGAGTAGCCCAGTAGGGGCTGAGTCGCCATAACCTGTCAGGGGGTGCAGGCGAGGTTACCATAGTAGTCAGTATAGGGGAATGGTCCGAGATGCCTCTAGTCAATATCTCAACATTCTGCACCATTTTGGTCATGTCCTCACATCCCAAAGCCAGATCAATCCGAGACAAGGCATTATGCCCAATAGTATAACATGTGTACTGTTTGGACCCAGGGTTACGTTCTCTCCACAGGTCATGGAGCCCAAAGGTTGAGAGCCATTTGACAAATGCTGGGGTATTGGCCTGTTGCGCTTTATGCTTATCTAATACTGCATCTACAGTGGCATTAAAATCCCCCGTCAATAAAGTAGGTGCAGCTGGAAGAGCCAAAATTTTATCCATTACAGTGTAGAGCGTGCCATCCCGAAACGGGGGGGGGGGATATAGACATTCACCAAGGTAACCAATTTACCATTTAGGTTCCCATGTACTATGACAAATCTCCCCTCTCCATCAGTAATAACTTTATGGACGGTAAAGGGACACCCTTTGCACACCAGTATCGACACCCCTCTAGAATAACTAGTGTGTAATGAGTGGTACATGGAACCGATCCACGGTTTTTTAAGGGAGAGGACCTTTCTACCAACAAGATGGGTTTCTTGTAGCATAATAATTTGTGGTTTAACCTTCCTGATAAAATCAAAAACTAGCCGTCTCTTAATAGCATCCCCCATCCCCCGCACATTCCAAGAGATAATTTTAGCCGTAGCCATCGACTTGTGGAAGAGCTATATGGCACCCAAGGTACAGGACAGCATTGACATCCAAAAGAAAACCGCATAAGATCAAAAGAAACACCGCAGTGAAAACATCATAAAAAACCATACCCAACCATTCCCTCCCCACCCACTCCATAAAACTGACAGTTCAGAGTGAGTTTACTTCCCTAAAATTAACGGTTAAACTGTAACGTGGGGGTTGGTATCCGTCAGAGCCCTTTTTTAGGCATACCACAGCCGCCAGGCATAAGCTCCCCTATCGGGGGGGGTGACAATTATAACATGAGCAACTCCAAAGAATTATAGAGGTAACCCAACATATGAATTAGGGATGGCCACCTTTACAGCAGTACCTGCCCCTTTTGTTTTTGTATTAAATCAGATTTGTGCAGATGTCATCATTGTTTCTATGGGCACCAAGATGGACCTTACAATGCTAGTGAAAGATTTTATCTCATACAGTAGGTTGTTCACTTGTTGAGATGAATGTGATTTGCTTTGCAGAACTTATAAGCAATGAAGCAATCTCATAGTATACAGCATCCAGGCAGTTTCCCAGAGAAATGGAAGCATGTGCTGTATGCTGAACACTATTTGAGCATCTAAAGCATTGTTATAGTAGCTAAGAAGCAAAGGCCCAAATCATCTATGTTTTTCCCCTTTTAAAGTATATTGGTTGCAGAAATGGGTACAAAGGTGCAGCAATTGTCAGAGCTATTTTTGACTGAGGGCACTATAATGCATCACTTATGTAGCATCCCAGAAGTGCAGTGTTTTGCATAAACTGAGACAGCTGGGTAAGCAATGAACATGAGAATGCCCCAAAGAACCAAGTCATCACAAACTAGTAAAATCCCATAGGCTAGACCATTAAGCCTACTTTTATTTATAGTTACAGAACTATAATTAAATATGAAATGAAAAATAGAACCTGAATATGTATATTTAATAATATAGGTGTGCTACATGTATACATGAGATAAAAAAACAAAGATACATTAAATTCCATTGTTATAAATGTTTCAATAATTCTCAAGAACATAGAATTAAGTTCCAGAATTATTTTCAAGGTATTCATTATTAAGTTTATGGACCAAGCAAATAATATATGTTAATGATAATGAAAAAAGCAGATGCACTTTGCTGTATGACTTTGAAAATATAATGTTTTTGCTGCAGTTTAGTTTCTAATATGGGTGACTTTCACAACAGGGGCACAAGCCAATTTAAAGTCCAAGCATCAAGCAATTTGAGTTCCACCAGCTCTACACAGTAATATAATTATTCCCTCTGAGGCTCTTAATTGTCTTCATCACACCATGATTTCTGCACAAATTAAACATGCATTTATAGCTATATATAACTTGCTTTGCAGTTAACATCCTGGAAACAAATTTCAAGGAGACTGAATTTTGTATTATTTGATATGTCCCATATGCATTTGTGATGTGCATGGATCTTATTTACAATACTTTAGATAGTTGAAAGTTGAATGCAAAGCATGCTGCATTTATTTAGAAGATATTTTTAGAAAAAAAGACCTTGTTGTTAATGGAATGTAAATGAAATATAGGAAAAGGAAAAATGGTATAAAACATTGGGAGTAGCTGTTTCCTTACCATTTCCTTTATTACTTGCAAACAAAATAATACATGTTACAAATATATGAATGAAAATATATTTTGTTCCAAGTTTTAGAAATCGCATGTAGGGCTTATAACAGCACATGGCAGTGATGTAACCATTTATCTTAATAATAATTTACATAAGAATTTAACAAAGCAAAACAAAAGTAAGGTAGCTAAAATCATGGAAGGTACAGTATATAAATAAGCATTGGTTTTTCGCAATAAACTTGAGTTAGGTTTTCTGTCACTTGGATCTTCATACATTGAGTCTATTAGAGTCCATCTGCATTTGCATGCGCAGCTGTCCGCTTGAACTTAATATCATATTCATATCCAGCAAGAAGCAAAGCCCAGTGCTGTATATGTGCAGCAGCTGTTGCAGAAACTCCTTCCTTTGGGTGAAGTATTGCAACTAGGGATGCACCGAATCCAGGATTCGGTTCGTTATTCGGCCAAGATTCGGCCTTTTTCAGCAGGATTCGGTTTCGGCTGAATCCTCTGCAGGCCAAACCAAATCCTAATTTGCATATGCAAATTAGGAATGGGGAGGGAAATTGCGTGACTTTTGTAACAAAATAAGGAAGTAAAAACTGTTTGCAAATTAGGATTCGGATTTGGTTCAGTATTCGGCCGAATCTTAAGCGAAGGATTCGGGGGTTCGGCCGAATCCAAAATAGTGGATTCGGTGCATCCCTAATTGCAACCAATGGTTGATGGTCTGTTATGAGTGTAAATTTCCGGCCATAAAAGAGTTGATTAAATCTTTTCACTCCCCAGATAAGACTTAGTGCTTCCTTGTATATCTGTGCATAGTTGCATTCTGTACTTGTGAGTGACCTAGAAGCAAATGCTATTGGCCTTTCAATTTGTCTGGAAGAACGTGAGATATCACAGCTCCAATGCCATATGGGGAAGCATCACATGCCAGTTTTAATGGCAAGGAAGCATTGAAATGCACAAGGACATCATCAAACGTGACCAATATCTGTGCTTCCTTGAAGGCTTTGTCATGCTGTACACTCAATTCCCATTTTTGACCTTTCTGCAGCAATTGATTTAATGGTTATAGCCCCCCTATAAACTATATTTTGGATCATTCATCTGACACCCAACTCCTGAATGAAGACAGAATGACGAGAAACAGATGCTGAGAGAGGAATAGTGAAGATTTCAGAAACAGTACAGAATTTTTAATTGATTGATTTAGAAAGTTTCTTATTTCAGTATGGGGAAGCTTATATTAAATTTTCATTTTCACAATAGTTCCCTTTTAACTAAAGAAGTAGACAAACAACCACCCCCTTTAGCAGTAGATCTGTGTCTCTGAAGATGTCCCACTAGCTTTCTGGGCTGCTGTCACTTACTGAGCTTAGGGACCAACTCACAATATGCTATTTAGAAATGTACCAATATAAGGCTGATTAGTACTTTATACAGATACTTACTACATGCCAGCTCAGAAACCAGTGCAACTAGCACCAGAATTTAATAATCAACCTTGAAGCATCAGCTTATATTGCAGATAAAGCTAATTTTCTACTTGTAAATACTGATGGATGAATTTATTCGCCAGGTGCGAATTCGCGGCAAATTTGGGTGATTCGCCGCCAGCGAATAAATTCGCGAAACGCCAGCGAATAAATTCGCGAAACGCCAGCGAATAAATTCGCGAAACGCCAGCGAAAATTTGCTGCAAAAATTCGCCGGCGTCATAAAAAATTTTTTACGAAAAAACGGGCGCCAGCGTCAAAAAAACGGGCGCGAATCTTTCGCCATTTCGCGAATTTCGCACAAAATTCGTGAATTTTTCGGCGAATCGAAACGGCGCAAATTCGCCCATCACTACTTGTAAATTTGCAACTACCCCTAAGCCTAACTTCTCAACAGCTTGAGACACTGCAGACACTTTCCAATATGGTGACCCCCTGTGGCAAGTCCTGGATCACTGCTGCTATTGAGATGCTGAAATCTTAGCTGGTACAATAAGTTCAGTATGTAAAATATGGCACTTTTTACCATATCAATTTTAAAGTTTTACTTCTCCTTTAAAGACACACTTAGGCCATTAACTACTTTTTCATTATATATATATATAGAAAAGTTGTTTATAATTGCAAATTGTTTTATTGCAAAATTGTTCAAAAACAAAGAATTAGATGAAGTTCCCCTTTAAAAACACACATTTTAACATCTACACGATTAAGATTCTGAAGAAAAAAAAAATCTATTTAATATACCTTGCATTATTATGCTGAGACGAAAATGCCATTATCACTCTAAACAGCACTCATTGATTTGCCTGATTTGCAAAAGCGTAGCTAAAATTACTTTGATGTGTAAATTATGAATAAGAATAATTTTATGTGTATTAGTATATATTTTCATAGCTTGTGATACATTGATTTAGGAGGAAAACAACTTCCTGAAATAGTTATGCGCTGTTAAAGGATTAAAGAATAATCCTCACCACAATTTAATTTAGATTTAATTAATACATTTGAGCGACATTTTGTACATACAAGTTTAGTAGATTTCTTAAAAAGTAGAATGCTATCATAAAAACTGGGATATTATATTCACGATCTAACCTTGTTCTTGGCATTATTTAGTTGCCAGTTCTTATGTACATCCAATCCAGAGGAGATCTCAAATTCCTGAATCTTCCATTGTAAAGCAAAATTGGATTCCCATACAATGGGATTTAGGAGGATGCCATGTTCCATTTGCATTTGGTGTTTTACTTATTATTATTATTATTATTATTATTATTATTATTATTATTATTATTATTATTATTATTATTATTATTATTATTATTATTATTATTAATGATAATAATGATAATAAAATGGACCCTAGTGTGAATGTGATAGGACCTAAGCACCACTGAGAAAGGGAATAATGCGAATGATAAAAATGTCTGTAAATTGCTATATACAGTAAACATATACTGTAGTTGCTATATAAATAAAGGATAATAATGATTACTGGTATGGACCTGTTATCCAGAATGCTTGGGACCTTGAGTTTTCCGGATAATGGATCATTCAGTAATTTGGATCTTTATACTTTACATCTACTAGAAAATTATTTTCACGGTCGGCACCCTAAACCAGAACTAGTGCCAAGCTCCCTTGTCTCGGCTTCACCAGTAGTGTGACTGCCTTTGGCATTGGGAGGAGCCCTCAGTGTACTCGGATGCCACCTGGACTTTTCAAGAGGAGCAAGACGAGGAGTTCTGGCAAGCAAAGGGTAGGGATGTAGCGAACTGTTCGCCCGCGAACTAGTTCGCGCGAACTTCGACCGTTCGCGTCCGCCGAATGTTCGCGAACGTTTGGGAACGTTCGCAGTTTGAGTTCGCGTTCGATCGTTCGACCATTCGAATTCCTTCGACCGCTAAAAATGGAACGATTTCCATTCGTTCGAACGATTGTAAGCATTCGATCCAATGAAAAGCATTCGATCGAATGGCTTCGATCGTTCGATTCGAATGAAAATCCTTCGATCGAACGATTAAAATCCTTCGATCGTTCGAATCGAACGATTTTAGCGGTGTTCGAAGTTCGCGAACTGTTCGCGAACGTTCGCATTTTTTGCCGGTGTTCGCGAACGGCGTTCGCGAACACCAAATCGGCAGTTCGCTACATCCCTAGCAAAGGGGCACGACAGTTGTTAAAGTCAGTTTAGGCCGAAGGTCGCGGTACAATAGGATAAGGCAGATTCGTGGTCAGACTGGCCGGGTCAAGGCAGGCAGATAGCTAGGATCGTCAGGAAGGCAAAGGGTCAAAACCGGGTAATCAATCAGATGGGTTGAGGCAGAATCGGAGTCAAATAACAGGCAGAGGTCAAACCAGAACGTCAAACAGAAGGGTTAAGCAGAATCAAGGTCGGTTTCAGGCAAGGGTCAGGTTCCAGAGATCAGAGTAGTCAAACAGCCAGGCAGGGGTCAAAACAGGTAAACAGAATCAGGTTCAAACAGAATAGCAACAGCTAACAGCACCAGGAAACAAATCCTATCACGGGCACTGAAAACAAGCAAGAGTCCCCTTTAATACAGTTTGAATTTCACACCACTGCGCGCTCATGTCATCACGATAGCGCGCATGCGCACAAAATCCAGGAAGAGGTGCGCGCACCCTAGACCGGCGATACCAGGAGAACAGATAGACACGGCGGGCGTCCCCGCCGAGGGGGCGGCTGGCGTCCCTGCCGTCCCCCCACTATACCACCAGGGTAAGATTTCCTTACAATCATGTAGACATTTAATAACCCAGTAGGCTGGTTTTGTTTCTAAAAAGGATTAATTATATCTTATATTGGATCAATTACAAAGTATTATTTTATTACTACAGAAAAAGGTAATCATTTTTAAAAATTTGGATTATTTGGATAAAATGGAGTCTATGGGAGATGGTTTTCCCATAATTCTGAGCTTTCTGGATTAAGGGTATCCATATAATGGATCATATTCCTGTATAATTACAACTGTATAAGATTGACAGAGCAACACTTCTTCAGAATCCAAGTTTCCCATCTTCTTAAATTGTAAGCTCTCTAGGCTGGGATGGCTTTTCTCTTGTCTTTAACACTTATTGGTAGTGATGGGTGAATTGAATTTGCCAGGCATGGATTAGTGACAAATTTCCAAGTTTCAGAAATAAATAAATTTGAAAAACTGTGGCAAAAATTAGCAAAAAATCTGCCACTACAAAAAAAAAAATTGGCGCGCATCAAAATTGTTGTGCGCATAAAATTTTTTTACATCAAAATGATTTTTACATCTGATTCAATTATCTAGACACACTCTTTCTAAATGTATAAAATATCTTATTACAGATACAGCAGGTTCCTTTTCTGTAAATCAATAGGTCCCAAGCATTTTGAATAGTAATAGATCCTATACCTGTATTATTTCATTACACATTATTATAGGTATAGGATCTATTACCCATTACATTTTTTTAAAACAAATAGCAGCTTTCACCCGGTGGCCATTTTCCCTCTAACACATCATAACATTGAGACAGGTATGCTGTAAAGTTCATGCAATGCAGAATGCAGGTTTACACAGGCACGACATAGTTTGATAAAAAGTTCTGCTGGGGTTGAGCACTGTAATGGTTAAGCTGAGCGGGTTAAGAGAAAAAAAATAGGACCAGACAGCTTGGGGCACATCTACATAGGGTCGAATTTTGAGGGTTAACTAACCCTCGATATCCAACTGTCGAAGTTAAATCCTTCGACTTCGAATATCGCAGTCGAAGGATTTGCTGCAATTCGTACCGCAATTCGAAGGAAAAAACGTTCAATTGAACGATTAAATCCTTCGAATCGAACGATTTTCCTTCGACCAAAAATTTGTTAGGAAGCCTATGGGGACCTTCCCCATAGGCTAACATTGCACTTCAATCCAAAATTTTCTTTAAAGGTCAGCGCTAAGTAAAAGCTCAAGGGAAAGAGTATGATGGAAAAAGGAAAAAGATGAATTTTTTATATAGTGTAGTATTTTACTGGGAGTTGTAGTTCCACAACCAAAATAATCTATTTGGTGCAGTTACCCTTTAAAATTCACCACAGGTGGCTATTGGATGGGTACTTATGAACGTTTAAATTTAACAAGTGCACTTCACGTTTGTTGGAGAATATAAAGTTGCAAGATATTTCTTCTAGGCTGGAAGAGGTTAAAAATGCGCAAAAATAGTGTAAAACCCTTTTTATTAAATATCTAAAAAAACCAATTGGTTACACTCACATTTTAGTAGTTAAAACCAGGCATATAGTCACTTATCCGTGCAAATCCGTACTGCTACAAGTCTTTTCCAGCAAATGCTGTTGGGGTCCCGACCAGCGTTTTCTCCACGACCAGCTTGCTGCTTGTTTGCTTTCTGGACGCTTGGATGTGACGCATCGTACCGCAATTCGAAGGAAAAAATGTTCAATTGAACGATTAAATCCTTCGAATCGAACGATTTTCCTTCGACCAAAAATTTGTTAGGAAGCCTATGGGGACCTTCCCCATAGGCTAACATTGCACTTCAGTAGGTTTTACTTGGCGAAGTAGGGGGTCGAAGTTTTTTTTTAAAGAGACAGTACTTCGACTATCGAATGGTCGAATAGTCAAACGATTTTTAGTTCGAATCATTCGATTCTAAGTCAAAGTCGTAGTCGAAGGTCGAAGTAGCCAATTCCATGGTCAAACTAGCCCAAAAAAAGTTCGAAATTCGATGTATTTTTTCTTTTATTCCTTCACTCGAGCTAAGTAAATGTGCCCCCTAGAGTTTCTATGGGAACCAGTAATGCTATCTCTTCATTGGGTGTTAGACTGGAGGATTTGTTTAGTAATATGAGCTGAGAAGAACTGAGCATGCTCATGAGCCAACAGCAAAAGCAAATTATAGAGGGAGGGGACTTAGGGGGTTATAGGAAGAGAAGGGTTTCTAAGTGATTAGGGGGATGCTGCAGCCTTACTTTTAACCTATCAACAACCAGAGTGGCAGTTATCTAAAGATTTCAAAGAGGCTATTCACTGATTACATTTTTGTGGAGGGGGTTTACATTTCCTTTAAAGTGTCTTTAGCCCGCTTATAACAAAAATAGGTGACAATTTCAGTTTATCAATCTTTGTCCCCTCAAGCTGTGACTGTACTTTTGACATGTTACCATATATAATGTATATAATTGTTTTCAAGGTGTTCAGTGGTCTTTTAAACATGCATCGTTTCAGCATTCATATACTAATATCTTATGACAATGTATTTCCTTCTGTTTTTAACTCAATCCTAATCCAGACAAATCCACAAAAATTGTGAATGTTGAAAACAGCACAAAACACGAGTCACTCATATTGATTAGTCTTTTATTCATTTGTTTCTTTATTTTCATTAATCATATTTAGATCTTGTTTAGATATATGAGATTTCAATTCAATTTTTATTAATGTATTTTCTTACATCTGCCGTATCTAAACTTTTAGCAGGCAGTATAGAAGGCTATATATCATTTACTCTTACATGACAGTATTAAGATGCACATTGAGGATAACACTCTTTCTGCTTTGAGCACTGTCAAGAACAAAGTGCTTTACAGACTTAAAATAAATCTTGATACTAATCCATTGAATTTCTGACAATGTGAGCCTAAGGTTTCTATGCACTTAGTTGAGTAGTATAGAAAAGCGCGTGCATTATTTATGCACACTAATGGCGTTGCAATGTTCTTGTAGAAAGCAGTGACAGGGCAATCTGCTAAAATAGCTGCTACTGTGTCCAAAGTTGTATATTCTATTAGATCTAAATTTCTGACAGAACAGTCTGTTGATGCCAATTTAGCCTAAACAAAAGCTTTAGTGTTTTTGGACTTGATTTAAATCATATTGGAAATGAAAAACAGAAATGTAATACCACTAATGTGTTTTACTACCGTCTGTATGTTTTAATGTCTTTTCATAATCGGCAGACTGGATTTTAAGTAATACAGTGTTGTTTAAATTAATTAAATCACATGTTGTATTTTATATAGAATGCTTTATAACATGTCATCATGATTCTGACTCAAAATCAAAATCAATACAACAAGCTAAATTTCAGTTTCAGGGCAAACAACCCACAGGAATTCAATAATCACCTGAACCAGAAAAGTTTTTTTTCTTGGGCAGCTTTACACAAAAATGTTATCTAAAAACAAACAAAACTCAAAAAATGTTCAACAATTATTCTTATGAGCATTATTCAGCATCTCCAGTTCTTCCATTTCATGTTGGTCTTGAGCTTGATAATTTTGTGTTGGACTGAAAGTATGTAGCGATGCAGGCGAATACCTGCCATAAAATACACCAATCAAGGTTGGTCATGGAAATGCAATGCATCATGTAAATTGAATATGACATACAAATTAAAGGCCAAATTCAATAAAGGGCAAATTTTTGCCAGCGACCGCTTCACCACATTTCGTGCCACCTAGCCAGGAGCATATTCATTACCAATACACTAATTCACTAAATTGCGTAATTGCGTCTCAGCAACCGAACACTGCAAAATTTTCACTAGTGTTGGTTTGGCAGTGCGAGCATTTCATAGCGAATTTCCGCTAGTGTTCATTTCTTGCCTAGTAAAACTTAGTTAGTGTCCTTAGGTTTAGGTCAATATGAATATCCATTATGGAAAAGGACCTTGGAGTCCTTGTAGATGATAAACTTGGCTGTAGCAAGCAATGCCAGTCAGCAGCATCAAGGGCAAATAAGGTCTTGAGCTGTATTAAAAGAGGCATTGATTCACGGCAGGAAGTGGTCATTCTTCCACTTTATAGAACACTGGTAAGGCCACATCTAGAATATGCTGTAAAGTTTTGGTCTCCATCTCTCAAACAGGACATTATTGTATTAGAGAAGGACCAGAGAAGGGCAACTAAGCTGGTAAAAGGTATGAAAAATCGTAGCTATGAAAAAAGAGGCATTTAAGGGGTTATATGATAACTATGTATAAATATATAAGGGGATCATACAATAATCTTTCTAATGCTTTATTTACCAGTAGGTCTTTCCAGCTGACACAAGGTCACCCATTCCGATTAGAAGAAAAGAGTTTCCGCCTAAATATTTGGAAGGGGTTTTTTACAGTGA
Source organism: Xenopus laevis (assembly GCF_017654675.1). Taxonomy (NCBI): domain Eukaryota; kingdom Metazoa; phylum Chordata; class Amphibia; order Anura; family Pipidae; genus Xenopus; species Xenopus laevis. Next base: position 133,436,921 of record NC_054373.1, read on the forward strand.
TAGCTGTGAAGATGTGGAATTCTTTGCCATTTTGAAGTAAGGAAGGAATTTTTTCCCCCTCTGAGGCTTCAGATGGGGGTTTTTTTTTGCCTTCCTCTGGATCAACTAGCAGTAGCGTATATACCAATGAACTGTTTGGCAAGTATTGTTGGCATTGGGTTTGCTTCATTGACGATATTTTTGCAATATGGACGGGAATCTTGATAAATTCTTTGAAGAGGTTAATAGTGCATCACCCTATTTTAGGTTTACCCTTGATGTCCAAACTGATTGTATTTCCTTTTTGGATACTTTGATAAGCTTGAGGGATGGGGTACTTTGGTCAGATCTTTACGTTAAACCGACTGATAAAAATACTATGCTTCATTTTAATTCATTCCATCCGCCTCATGTCAAAAAATCTTTACCCAAATCCCAATTTACAAGGGTAAAGCGTATTGTTTCTGACCAAGGTACCCTCAAAACAAGAATGGATGAGATGACCATTAAATTTCAGGAGAGAGGATATCCACTAGCCCTATTGAAAGAACAGCGGGCTCAAGTGGAAGCCCCCAATAGGAGGCAGACAGGTAAACCGAAGGAGGGTGAGCGCCTAACTTTTGTCTCTAGGTATAACCCTCTGTCTTCACAGATTACCAAGATTGTGCAGAAACATTGGGGGTTACTGAGGGATGGCATCCCCAGTGTACGAGAATTCAAGTCACCCCCAATTATGGCCTTCAAAAAGAGCAAAACAGTAGGGTCGAGTTTAGTTAGATCAGACATTGGAGACATCAAGGATACGCAGCAAGTATTTAGACCTATAAAAAATGGCACCTTCCCCTGTTTAGCATGCAATTGTTGCTCCAATTGCCAGCGTGGTGAAGTGATCTACCACTCACATAAGGGTACCCCGATAAAAATTAAGGGACACTTTACCTGTTCCTCGACATTTGTAATTTATGTGATTAAATGCCCTTGTGGCCTGCAGTATGTGGGGCAAACGTACTGTATGGTAAAAGATCGCATACGCGAACATAAGTCCGCGAGTAAAACTAAAAAGATAGACCAGGCAGTGGCCTGTCATTTTGTTGAGAAGGGACATGGGGTCCAACAATTAAAATATCAGGTGGTGGATCAGGCACCCAGACTTCACCGATGGGGGGATAGACAAAAAGAATTGCTTAAGAGGGAAGCCATGTGGATTCGTACATTAGGCACTCTCACCCCCTCTGGTCTGAATAGAGAGTATGACTTACATAAAATCTTTCGATAAAAAAGTCCTTTTATTGTACATAGCAACTTTTAAGAAATCCCATTTTTTTCATATATTTGTCGTTTCAGGCAAGTGGATTGATGTATCAGTGGACAGGTCCCATTAGCTTAACGAGATGGATGTGATTGATACTTTGTTTTATATTCAAGTTGCAACACTGTAGATATAAATGATTATTGTAAGTGAATGCAGCTGTGTCATTGATACTTTGATGAGCCACTAGATGGCAGTATGTTAAATGGTATAAAATGTTTGCACCAATGTGTATCTAGTAGCTTGATAAAAGGCGATTGTACGCCTGAAACGTCGCTGCTATTTGTTCATCCTGAAATAAGCCTTTTTGGAATAAAGGCCTTTTAAGAATTTACCTCAAGTGTGGTGCTGTCTGCTTATCGACATTGTGTTCACAGAACGGGTGGAAGTGGCCACCTTAGACCTGCACCTGCTTCCAATATACCCTATGGGTGAGTGCTGACTTCTAATCTCCATTTCAACTAGCAGTTAGGCAGGTTTAAAAAAAAAGTCAAAAGGTTAAACTTGATGGACACGTGTCTTTTTTCAACCTGACATTTTGTTACTATGTTACTATGTAAAAGGGCGGGTACATAAAAGTTGTGTGAATGTCTTTATTAGTGATGTTAGTGCACATGCTTGAAGTGGGCAATTTTTATTACAAATGTCCAATGAACTATAATAAAGTAAAGACATTGTCAAATGCCCCAGACATGAGCCCACCCTAAAACAAATGTGGCATGCCCCTCAAATGTCTGGAAACATTTTTTAACACAAAAATCTTTAATAGTTAGGACTTTTTAAGGCAATCCTGCTTTAAAAAAGTAAAAGTTGCCAGCTTTTTCACAACTTGTCTGAATTTCCGGCATACAGGATATGATGTCATTGACATAAGATTGAGGAAGATGTAGCTTTGTTTTATCAGTTCACCTGGTCTGAGGTGGCGAAGTAAACTCTGGTGAAAGGGGTAACGTTCAGTAAAATTTGCATCTTAGTGAATTTGCGGAGTAACGATCGTTCGAAAGTACGCTAGATGGTCTTGTTTGCTGGCAAATTGTCCACTATGCCTGTTAGTAAATTGGTGATGTCCCTGCAGATGGGATTTCTCATGAAATGTCTCTAGCGTCAGATTTAGTGAATCTGCCCAAAGTCTTTCCAAAAGGCAATGCAAGTAGGATGTATTTACACTGTTATGCACTTGTAATTGTGATCCTATAAAATATTCAAATGCCATAAAATTACATTTAAAAATGCTCTACAAATGTTTCCTTTGCCTTGCTAACGTTTCTTATTTTGGGCATGTTGCTAATTAAATTTGATGAAGGCTTAAATTCCTCTAGCAGTGTAAACAGTGGACTTTAGTATGACCTTAGACAATTGTAGGTAGAATGCTCTGTTATAAAGAAATTTAAGCAAACTCATAAACCATGACAACACTAAAAAATGGAACTGTAATCATTTAAAATTTTTGTTAACAGTTAAAAAAAAAAGAATAAATCATTGGTAATACATATATAACAATTTCCTGTCAGTAAGTAATAAACATTAACCATGGTACTTATTATTATGCAACAAGACATGAGTAATATTAGAGGTAAAATCAACAGACAGCAGCTCACATTCAGGACCAGTGACAATACAATGCAAAATCAGAAACTATCAATGGATAAAGCATATTCTATAATAGATAGGTATAGTTAGTTCCCAAAATGTATTTTAATGCATACTATGCAGAATATGTTTGCTTTTGCTATAGTATTAATAAGACCATTTGTTGTAAAATATTGTTTGCATGCTCATGAATATAGCAGATGAGAAATGTATTTTTTTGAAACTGAAATCAATTTCAGGAGCTTTCATCTTGCTTCAAAGAGCAGATCTACAATTTGAAAAACATGGATAAAAGAAAATACAACATTTAGTGAAAACTGTTCTGCATTTGGATGTAGATCTTATTATAAATACACATTTTTACACTCAGCAGAGTCAATGTGATAGCTATTTTATTTCAAATATTGACTTTTTGGAATGCAATTGAATCAAAAAAGGGCTTTTGTAATAAAAAAAACGTTTCTATATTTTCATGAATCGTAAATCACTTTCTATTGTGTCAGTGCTTACTCTTATCTTGCTGCACATACTTTGTATTTTACTTTATTAATAACAAAGTACCTAGGCCATAGGAATTCACCCAATCCCAATTTTATGGTCATTGGAGAATGTATATTGACTGCCCTTTGATGAAGTCACATGAGCGATGGAATGTATTGGGTAATGTTACATGGACACTTGGCAACTGCAGCTAGATGTGTCTTGTGTGAACTCACAGCAGTGCTGTAAAATATAACTGTTTTATAGCTGTCTTAGTAGTGATAGTGCTTGGAAATTGTTGTCAGCTAGAAATACATTTTTGCATAATATAGTACAAGGGTTAATGAAGCCCTTGTATACATTTTATTATAGTCTCAAACTATGCATTCTTTTTAATTTGCACCTTCAATCAGTCAGTCATGCTTTTTTATTATGCATTCCTCTTAGCATGGCTAAGGGGAATCCCTAATAAACTGATAGGAGAGCAGTGATGATTGCTTCAGGCAAAGACATTTGGGACCCAAACAGGTATAATAGGAACTAGGACAGGACAGATTGGGCGCAGAATCAGAACAGAATGGAGCAGGACAGAGAGGGTGAAGAGGAAAATAGACTAGAACAAGTTGGAGCTAGAGCTAGGGACAAGCTTCAGTGATAAGTATTAAGGCCAGGGAGTGATGCAGGACAAGGGGTTACATAGGGTACATCCAGCTCTGTTTGGCCCTAAACATACTATTGTCAGGGGGCCTAACAGCTCCCAGCGGGAGAGTCAGGACCAAGGAGGAAGCCTTTAGGGGTCAAAGTTCAGGTTCAAGGTACCGACAAGGGTTATTGCAAATTCAAGGTCAAAGTGCAGGCAGATGTTCAAAGGCAGGCAGAAAGGATCAGAATCAAAGTCCAGGCAGGGGTTCAAAGTCCAGAATACAATAATAAAGCACCCAGGAATACTAATAAACATATCCTATACTTGGGCAGCGTCTAGAAGGCCAGGGCGCCCTTTTATTACAAATTTGGCACCATTGGTGACGTCACCGCGTCAGCGTCAATGCGTCTGCGTCCCCACCGACGTTGTCACACTGACGTCATTGTGCTGGCGCCGCTACCCACGTGGCGGCCATGGGCGCCGCCATTTTGGGAGCGATGCCGGCGGGGATGGGTGCGCCGCTCGGAGCTCTGGGCGGCGTTACTGACAACTATACATACAATAAGGCTACTTGAAGCATACAGTGCAGAAGGCAGATGAAAATCTAAGGGGTTATTTATCAATAGCGATGGATGAATTTGGGTTGTTTCGCGAAAAAAGTTTGAAATTCCCGCAAATTTTTTCCAAAAAAACGGATGCCGGTGTCCATTTTTTTGACGCCGGCGCATTTTTCACGAATTTATTCGCTGGCAGCGGATCATGGGAATTTGCGGCAAATTCACGCCTGGCGAATTAATTCGCCCATCACTATTTATCAAAGGTCAAGTTTGTGAGATTTGTGAGTTTTTTTCTACCTCGAATAAGCTCAAAATTCAAATATTTGCTTATTTATGAAAACTCAAATGTAAAAAAACTTGAATGAATGCAATCGGGGGGAATACTTGAATAGCCAAATTGATCAAGTTACAGTATCAGATAAAAAATCTTGAATATCTTGAATTGACTGAGGTTTTGAGCTCAAGCCAATGAAAACCCCCCAAAAATCATGAAGGCTACAAACATCTTCAAATGGTTCAAGGGACCTCTGCCACTGACTTCTACATGACATCAACATGTTTTAACTGGAGTAATTTTATTTTTGAGCATTTTGCAGTTTTGGGTCATATTAAAAATAATTGAGTTTTTACTGAAACTATCTTCAAAAACTAATTTTTTTTTTGAGAAAAACACAATTTGATCTTTGAATAACCCACTAAATGTCTCTATTCTTTCATCTAAAAAGAAAGAATGAAGCATATATCAGAAAACACTAGATTTCCTTAGGAATCATAGTAAAATTTGCTTCATCTTAGATCTAGAGTATGTTTTGAAAACATGAAACAACCTTTCTAAGCACCAACTAAGAACACAACATGTACAATTTAAGATAAAAAAGCATGTTTGAAATAATAAAAACACAATTAAACTGATAGGGGTCCTAAGGTATGAAGATAATTACATTTTTCTAATCTTACTAAACAAGACAAATTACCTGAAGGCTCTCTTATAAAAGATGAAATCTTCATAATAAGTGAATTAATCAAGCAGCAGCTTGCCACTGCACATGCATTTATAACAGAAATGATTCAAAGACTTATTTTATGGGGAAATTAATGGAAACAGGCTTTTCATTCTTTTGCATCAATTGAAAAGCTCAGCAACCAGCTGCCCACTTGTCAAGAAAACAGAAAAAAGCTGGAAACCAAGATAAATAAAAACACCTTTTTCATGGCATTTTTGAAGAGAAAAAGCAGCCTCCATTTACAGCAGCCATCTGTTTGTTATTTAATATGGTTGAATTACATGCTGTAATGAGTTTGTTTCTGCATCACTCATTGCAATGGAACACAAGTTCACTCTCATAATGTGCAGCAGTTTTTAAAAACTAATCATTTAATTGGACACAATAGTCAGTGACAAATGGAGATGTAAAAACTCTGCCAGCTGTAGAGTAAATATGTAATAATTGAGAAATCATAGTATTTTATACACGTGGGGTCCTTAATATAGTATATGATGTATATTAATAATGTACACATATATAGGATGTACCATCAAAATGACTTTTCATATAGTTGCTCTACACACTGATATACAAAATGGTAAATCTGACTCACCTGTGCTATACCAAATTGCTGAGTTCAGCAACTATAAATGGCCCAGTGCCCAGTCCCACAGATCTTTGAATTAGATCTTTAGTACTACCTTCGAAGGTACCCATGCAAACCATTTAAAGGAGAATGAAAACTACAGAGGCAGTTTATTGCCAATAGATCAGCCACAAAAGTAAAGTGCAAACTAGATCACTATACTTATTCTGTAGAATATTTTACCATACCTGAGAGACAGCTCTCTCTCTGATTGTTTAGGAAAGCAGCTGCCATATTAGCTTAGAGTGACATAACTTCCTGCCTGAGTCTCTCCCTGCTCATTTGTAGCTTTGGGCTCAGATTACAGCAGGGAGGGGTGGAGGGAGAAGGGATGGGGGGAGGGAGAAAGGGGGGAGGGAGAGAAGAACAAACTGAGCATGCTCAAGCCCATGCCCTGTAGGTTTAAGCTGAAAGAAGGAAATCTGATATAGAAGCCCATGTGTACAGTATAGAAGGAAGTAAATGTGGTGTTTCCAGCTGCGTAACAAGAACTCACAAGGGCCCCCTGCAAAATAAAATGATGCCCCTCTCCGATTCAAGCTTCCACAGTCCTGCTATAGCCACGAGCATATAATGTGAAGAAATAAACACATCCATACTGCAAAATGTACTTTATTGAAACAAAATGTTTCAAGCCCTTTCTCAGTCATTAGATCAGATTATGGTGTAGGGAAACACATCTGCAAATTACAAATACTTTTCTATCTTTAATGTCATTTGTGTTGTTACTATTATATATACTGTAATTGCCTTCTAACAGATGGTAGTGTACAATTTATGTAGGAAATGTAATTTCTCCTATTGTATTTTTTTTTACTATTTAATGCATTAGGCATTCACGTGTCCCACACCCCCATATAACCCTAAAGATGAGTGATCGCTTTATATTACTGCATAACTTATATGTACACATTCAGAATTTTTTTTTTTACCTATCATACCGGGTGTTTAAACCTATAAAGCACTGTAGTAGCAGAATCAAATGGGGACAATAGCCAGTAGCCTATCTGCCAATCCCATTCTTGCTTTTATTATTCTGCTTAGGCCAATAAAAACAGGTGAGTGACCAAAATAAGATAGTAGGCTTGGACAAACTTTTATTGTATCTTCATCCCCTCCCTTTTTGGGGCAAGTATATTACATTTAACACTTAAACCTATTTCTCTGATGTAATAAATAGCAGCAATTAATCTGCGTGACATAGACTTAGTAGGAAAGAAAATGGTACTCACTCGATAAACCATGTGGAATTCTTATCTTCATGCTTTTGATAACATCAAATGTATAGAAAAGCTTGAACCAAGGAAACAGCCTGAAAAAAGTTACATAAACAATAATTGTTTTTTACTTTTTCTACCTTTTATCTTTTTTTCCTTTGTGTTTTACAGATCTCATCAAACTTACCTGTAACTATGAGCAGAACATTTTTCCAAGGGCCCAGCAGATGAAATCAAGAAGAAATAAGACAACCTAAAATTAAAGAACATCATAAAAATATAACTTAGATTTAGTCTCATCAATTATTAGAAATAAATTTGCAAAGCAAATTGTCATACTTAGGGATGGGCGAATTTTTTCGCCTTGTTTCGCTGCAAAAATGACGCCCATAGATTTGTATGGCGTTGTGCGTCAAAAAAAATCCCTAGATACTTACTTAAACTGTTAATATGCCGTGTTTGGATCTGCAAACTTAAAGAAAATACACACTATCCAGAAAAAAACATAATGTGGCCAAAGCAGTAGGCAACTTCCCTACAATCTGACAATAGAGCAACCTGAGAATGAAACTTACCAATAATTAGGGAAATTCATGTATATTGTTTTGACCCCCCTTGTCCTCTCAATTGTGTACAGCTGCCTTTTAGAGAAAATTGCAAATCTGAGTTGTTTTCTCAACTGAGAATGTCAGCAATACTGTACCAAAATCAGTTATTCCTGCTATAAGTAACTTTAATAATATCTGCCTGCCACTGCACACACAGGGTTTATTATAAACGCACATTTGTGCAGCTTTATGGGTTGTCCCATCTCTTAACCAGAATGGAAACAGGTTATGGGTCTAGGATAGAGGGAGGAAAACAATAGACCATGCTGCTATTTGATGGAGATGAAAAGAACTATTAACTATGGGAGACAAAGTTTGTAGGCCACATGTACCTGATGAATTTTAAAGAAACCATCCTGCATGGAGGGCACAGACTTGGATGAGGACAGAAGTAACAAAGATGAGGCTTGTGCTGAGCTAATCCAGTTTTTGGATGATAAAAACTGATGATGAAAGAGCTGATGAAGGAAGAAAGTGCTGCAAATCATGAGAAACCACTATGCTAGCTTTCAATAAAAAAAGTTGCACAAGCTTTGAAAGGGTTTTTTTAACAAGGGGGTTATTTAACAAATTTAGATTATTTTTTTCTGAAAAAAAACTCTGACCAAATCCGCACAGGTTTTTTTGGCTTTATTTATTAATACACTTTCCCAAAAATTTTGTTTGCGGGGAAAGTCTTTTTACAGTCCGCCAATTCCATGTAGTGGTTCACCAGCTTGAATTCTCATCAAATCCCTATAAACTGTATAATGTTTGCAATTATATGCAATGTTGCTCCTATATCTACCATTAGTCCCTTTGGTGTTAGACAGTTTGACTGCCTTTCACATATTTTGAAGGCAAAATTTTGCTCTGCATCAGATCCCAACTAAGATATAATTCATTCCTATTGGAAGCAAAACCAGCCTATTGGGTTTATTTAATGTTCATAAGATTTTTAGTAGTGTTAAGGCATGAAAATCCAAATTACAGAAAGATCTGTTATTCAGAAAACCCTAGATCCGAGCTTTCTGGATAACAGGCCCCATACCTGTACTGCCTCTTTGCACTTGTAATAATGGAAGCAGATTGTAATGTCATGCACAGGCTTTAAAGGCTCCATCTTCTCTGTAAGATCACTGTTGTCCTGTTACAAGTCTCCACTCCCCATTATCAAATTGAAATATCTAAATCTTTATAAAATGACCAATTAAAATGATCTCAAAGATTGTTTGAATACACATTTACACAATCATTGCAGGTAAATCCTTTGACTTCGATATTCAGCAGTCGAATATCGAGGATTAATTAACAATCGATATTCAACCCTAAGTAAATCTGCCCCCAAGTCAAGTTTTATTGTCATCTCAACGGCATATGGAAGAATACAACATGCACTGTGAGACGAAATTGTAAATTCGTTAGGAGCAATTATAGAACAATATACAAGAAATATTACAGCAAGGAATAGTGTAATTTTGTACAGTATACAGACCAGTTACTAGGTGTGCTTTTCCTATTGTTCATGATCAGTTGTTGACCCTGCCTGTCCCTGACTCCATCTTGTTCGCTGTCTGTCCTGACCCTTGCTCGTTTACTGACTACTCTCTTGGATTCCTGCTTTGTACTGCGATACTGGTGTGTTTAACCGGCCTGTGACCTCGACTATTCTCTTGCCTTCTGAATCCATACTGCCTTTCCAGATTGGTATTGACCCAACCTGTTTCCCGACCATGCTTCTTGTTTTCAGTTCCTGTACTACGTGTGGTTCCCTTACCTGCCCAGAACTCTCTCCCTGATTCTCTCACTGTGAGACCTGGAGTAGCGGAGGGATCCTCCCGAAGCAAAGGTGGTTGTTATAGGCGGAAGAATGAGTCACGACTGGAACCTTGGGTATTGTTCTGGGTTTGGGATACCTATATTAACAACATAAAAACATTATTAAAAACATTCTTCCGCCTATAACAACCACCTTTGCTTCGGGAGGATCCCTCCGCTACTCCAGGTCTCACAGTGAGAGAATCAGGGAGAGAGTTCTGGGCAGGTAAGGGAACCACACGTAGTACAGGAACTGAAAACAAGAAGCATGGTCGGGAAACAGGTTGGGTCAATACCAATCTGGAAAGGCAGTATGGATTCAGAAGGCAAGAGAATAGTCGAGGTCACAGGCCGGTTAAACACACCAGTATCGCAGTACAAAGCAGGAATCCAAGAGAGTAGTCAGTAAACGAGCAAGGGTCAGGACAGACAGCGAACAAGATGGAGTCAGGGACAGGCAGGGTCGACAACTGATCATGAACAATTAACAACATAAAACAAAACTCCTTTTTTGATCTTTCTTATATGTTATACAATTCAAATATCCACAAAATGTAAAAAAATCATGTATATATTAAAGGAGGTCACCCTTTTCATAAAGAGAGTTTGCCCCTTAGTTTCCTTTACAGTATTAATAATATATCTAAAACCTTCTTATAAACTATATCTATTTTTTATACACTATACATAACCTCTTTTGTCTGAATCATGTGTCCAATTTTCTCTTTCTCTGCTATTTTAGTAACCTATATTCATTGCAACATGAAGAAAAATCAATCAATACTGTCCCTTGAGTCCTGCAATTGTAAAAGTTGGGTTTGATGTCAGGCACAGGTGGCTCTATAACAAATATCCAATTTAAATAAACATTAATGCACTTAGGATTAACATTTTCATAGGGACGATTTTTAATCATATTAAATTGTACTTCATATTGCTGATTTATACTGATAAATGTAAATTAAAAGATCTGGAAAAAATGCTGAACAATGCTCTAAAAAATACAAATATCTCTAAAACCTTTTAGTGACAATTATTTGGGAAAATAAAATCTCTAAAAGTCTGAATGGTTTAAAAAAGGTCAAATAGGATCAGTGCAGCTTCCATTGACTTCTATGGGACCTCAACTGCTTTTACTTGGAGAATTTTTGTATTAGAGTAGTTCATAGTTTTTACATAGCTTTCACACTACATTATATTTTACTTACTTTAAAACACTTTCATTTGTTGGTGTTACTGTTCCTTTAATGATGCCATGTTATCCTTTCTGAGATGATGATGAGGTTTAATATATCACTAACTAAATACCGGATAAACAATTAAATCTAGCATTGATGTCTCTTTGGACTCAGGACCCTCAGCGCTCTTACCTACTCAGGTGAAGCACCAAGCAACATGGCAGCCCTTGCATTTTATCTACTAAGGAACATGAACTACCTGCAATACACTTACAAATCTCCACTATTTCACATCCCTACAGATGTTATTTTGTTAGTGCACAAAATATTCCAGTACAATGCCTTTTCTTGATGATGAAAATGTTTCTTTTCAAAGCAGAAACTATAATTTAACATACTATATATTTCATCTTATTTTTGACTTTCTGTAAACCATTCGGACTGTATATTTCTGTTTGGATAACACAGAATCACTCAAAAACTGCAACTCTTTTCAGCGAGTAAGGTTTTTTGGCATTTAACCCTAGTGTGTCAGTTAAAACATGGGGTCAGTGTTCTAATAGAATGTTCTTTGATACATGGAAATGAGGACAATTTTTAGTGCTGATCCCATTTAAAATAATATTTTGAACTGTGAAGAAATGTATCCAATTACTCTATACAATTTATGAAAGCTTATTTTAATAATAGGATTTACATTAAAATGAGGTGTTTAAATCAGATACCCCAGAAAGAAGTTTTCATCTTTAATTATTAAGCTACCGATACAAATTGAGCCCCCTGGTAATTATTTTCCCAAAGGAAGTTGCGATTTAGAATTTTAGGGATTATGCATTTGTGTCTGACTGAGCAATGTTAAGTGTTTTTGTGACTGGTGCATTAAAACAGTAATATTTTGATTCTATCAGTGCCAGGCGTAAGTTTCTTGAGTCACGCTTCTGCCACCATATTAATAAAATATACAGATATGCACTTTTGCTTAATTTTTTTTTCACATTATACAAACATTTCTAAGCATAATGCAAAAATAAAATCCATAAAACGAAGGAAGATACAGATAATGTGTGAAATTTATGTAATTAGTGAAACCTCTTTGTTCATTTGTTATGCTCCATGGTCTCTTTTTCACATTTGATGTTGGTACACATTTTGTTTGTGATATTGCCCTATCAGATGTATAATAGCTATCTCTGCTGAAGTTCAAGCAATATTTGGGGCCTAAATTTTCACGACTGTTGGAACAAGGCATCTGTCAGCTCAGGACATTCAAAAACATTGTCTCAAAAGAAGCCTTCACTGGACATTCACTGAATTTATGATAATCTCAGGCAAGTGCCACTAAGATATGTTTGGCTTTTTGTTTACAGAGAATTAATTGCTATAAGTAGATAGAAGTATTTAAAAGGAGCAGGTCTGTAAACTACTTTAAGGAAAGGGCTGTATGGAGACAAATCAAACCCAGAGATATATAGCTTGCATATGGAAGAAGGGCAGGGGTTAGGAAGCATACACACTCCCCACCTCTGTTTCATACTAGGTAATTGGCTGGGGCCAAGAATTGGCTCTGTTTTTCCAGGGTTAGTGGGGATTGGCTTTACCAAAGTATTCACCAACCCATCTGTGGACAAAAGACTGCACTAGTGCACAGTGTATCTAAATTGAAAAAGTCATCTTTAAAGAGATCTTTAAAAATGCTCTATGTGCAATTTAAATTAACAAAGAATTAAATCTCTAATCATGAATTAGTAATGATTTATGTTTTTTTCTGTTTATGAGATGTATGAGATTTACATATATAATCGTTATGAATGTATAATAGATGAACATATACAGTCACAAGCAAACAAAGTTATCATAAAAATGGCAGTAAAGTTACATTGTTAAGATGGGTAGAAAAAAGACAAAAGTCCATCAAGTTCAACCCCTCCAAATGAATCCCAGCGCCCACACACTCACATGACCCCTCCATACACTCACATAAACTATATACACCAATATCTATACTAACTGTAGATTTTAGTATCACAATAGCCTTTGACATTATGCCTGTCCGTGAGAACATCCAAGCCCCTCTTTAAGCCATTAACAGAATCAGCCAACACAACATCATCTGGCAGTGCACTCCATAAACTCACTGTCCTCACTGTGAAGAACCACCTATGCTGCTTCAACTGAAAGTTCTTTTCCTCTAGTCTAAAGGTGTGGCCTCTGGTGCAATGATCCTCTTTATGGGAAATAAGGTCCCCTGCTATTTATCTATACATGTACTCTCTCCAGCTCATTTATATACTTTGTCAGGACTGGAGCCCAAAACTGCACTGCACCACAGGCCAGGTGAAACCTTACCAGGGGCCTATAAAGAGGCAAAATTTTGTTTTCAACCCTTGAGTTTATGCCCTTTTTAATGCTTTTTTTTATTATTAAAGCATTTATTTAATTTCAATATAAGCAATTTAAGGGGGTGCAGACATAAATAATGAGAATGGATGCTTGGATTTCTCAGCCAACATCAGACAGCAAATGCAATTGATCTTTAGGTCAAATGAACAGTAACATATATACCTGAGCCTAGCATATAAGTTTTGAATTTTGCAGGGGAGTCCAAACTGAAGAATGTTAACCTCTAACAGATGGTAGTTCAGATCATATTCAAAAACGGCTTCCTAAACTTTTCAGGTAAAGTTGTCTACTTTCTGACAAACGCTAAAGTAAGTAATTTGATATTACTTAGGTAAAATAGATGGGATTATTCTGAAAGCCCCTTTGCAATGGTACTATGGGTTGCCTCTCCCCTCCCAACCCTTTTGAATTTGGTTTGGTCTAACGTAGACTGCTCTAGATTCCAAGTAATCTGCAGGTCTCTGCTCTGATTGGGCCTATTTTTTCACTTTGCACACTGGGTGGGGTATTGTGAATGTGCTCTAGTTTAGAAATTTAAAGCTGTCTCACTTATGATTATTGAATTAAGTCTTGAAACCATAGTTTAAGTGAGAAATAAAATATGGCATTGCCGAGAAGGTATATTGGGTGGATGAATGGTGGTGCTAAACATTATAGGAAAACTTCACCGGTGATGTTACCCATAGCAACCAATCAGCAATTAGATTTCAACAGTTAGAAAGCAAAAGCAAACCTCTGATTTGTTGATATGGGCAACATCACCAGTGATGTTTTTCTCCATGTATTACACAGGATGATAAATAGGCCCCTAAGTCTCTGGCACTGATGAATGAATAGAGAAATATGAATTTTCCTTCCAGTCAAGTGTTAGAAGAAATGTATTATACAGTGTGAATGGGTGTTTGGGAAACACCACTGTCTTGGAGGAAAGTGCAATGAAAAGAGTGCATTTCAGTTGCATGATATGGGTTGCAGAGGTATTCCCAGCACATGTAGGGTTAATATTCCCTCTCAGCCAAGTAATTATGTGGCAGCTGAGAGAGGAGCCACCGCAGTGCTTGAATTGGGAACAAAATGGTGAGGGGATGGTGTGTGTGGCATGTGAATCCCCGGCCACAGTAGAAATCACAGGTGAAGAAGACAATGTTTTTTCAGGAGGCCACGCCCATTTTTGTGGCCACACCCCCACTAAATCAGGAATTAAATCAGGTAAATCAGGATTTCATGTATAAATACCCCCAGCACCCATATCGTTTTCCTTTCCTAGCTTGTATCTCTGTGCCCGGCCATGAAAACCAACTATACCCTCTAGATCTGTACAAGTGGCCTCTACCAGTGCCCACAAAGCCATTTCCTCATTACTCCCCACAAAGCTCTTTCTTAGAGTTGGTCATTCTATTACATTCTAAAAGACTTGCATCAGTGGTAAAGCTTACACACTGCAGCACGAGCAATTGAATACAGTTCAAATAGTTAGTGCCAGGAGACCTGTGGAGTATAACAATGTTGTGCAGGTAACGGTAATACTTTGCAACCTAAAATGTCTGAAAACCTCATGTTTTCCAAAGAAAATGTCACGTTATGACTCATTTATCATTTGCCAGAAGATTGTTACATGCAAAGCAGATGGAATGGCTGACATCAGATTTATCAGACACAATGATCTTTTTGAAAGCAACAAGCTTTATGCGGATGTTAAATATTTGTTTTTTCTATTTTTAAAACCATGCTAGTTTTGTTTATATATTATTTGTGCTTACGTGTTATTTAGTCTGAGAGTGATCACATGGC
This sequence comes from Xenopus laevis, assembly GCF_017654675.1. Taxonomy (NCBI): domain Eukaryota; kingdom Metazoa; phylum Chordata; class Amphibia; order Anura; family Pipidae; genus Xenopus; species Xenopus laevis. The sequence continues at coordinate 133,452,102 of NC_054373.1, forward strand.
TTTAATAAAACCATCTAATAAATACTAGCAGGGCTCTGTGGCCTACTACAGGAACTGATGGCTGAAGGGTCAGAATGAAGCAGTGTGCACCTACCTCACTTCAACCGCTGCCACCGCTGTTGTGAGATACTGCGAGTGAACCGGGCAGAGCTCCCAGGCCTGGCTGCCGATAGCAGAGCTGCAGGAAGGAAGGTGCAACCCTGTCCACAGAGTGCGAGTGTCACAAACGACACCCTAAATCTAGAACCAGTGCTAAGCTCCCTGGTCTCGGCTCTTGCTTTTGCCTTTAACAGCCGCCTTTAACCTCGGGAGGAGCCCCTGGCTAATTGGATACTGCCAGGTCTTACTAAGAGAGGAGCAAAGCTACAGGTTCTGGATGAGCAAAGCAACAAGCTTTATGCGGATGTTAAATATTTGTTTTTTCTATTTTTAAAACCATGCTAGTTTTGTTTGTATATTATTTGTGCTTACGTGTTATTTAGTATGAGAGTGATCACATGGCTTTAATAAAACCATCTAATAAATACTAGCAGGGCTCTGTGGCCTACTACAGGAACTGATGGCTGAAGGATCAGAATGAAGCAGCGTGCACCTACCTCACTTCAACCGCTGCCACCGCTGTTGTGAGTTACTGCGAGTGAACCGGGCAGAGCTCCCGGGCCTGGCTGCCAATAGCATGCAGAGCTGCAGGAAGGAAGGTGCAGCCCTGTCCACAGAGTGTCACGAACGACACCCTAAATCTAGAACCAGTGCTGAGCTCCCTGGTCTCGGCTCTTGCTTCTGCCTTTAACAGCCGCCTTTAACCTCGGGAGGAGCCCCTAGCTAATTGGATGCTGCCAGGTCTTACTAAGAGAGGAGCAAAGCTACAGGTTCTGGATGAGCAAAGGGGCACGATTGTCTCACCAAGGATACTGGATGGAAGAACTAATAGGAGAACCGGCGCTGGAAGGGAACAGATGCATGCGGTGGGCGTCCCCAATAAAGGCATGGCAGGAGCCCCCACATGACAACGTGTAAGCCACTAGACCACCAGGGAAACTATTTGTCATTACAGCAAGAGGTTACGCGATATTCACCTTAAAGCCCTACCACTTCCCCTCTCTAATGAGAATCGTGAGCAGCTGTAGGAGCACCCCTTGTGATTGGAGTTTCGTCATTCTTCCTTCCTGCAGTGATGTACTCTATTGGTGGCTGGGAGCTCCGCCCAGTTCACTCGCAGTTTGTTGCAATGCCGATGTCGGCAGTTGGAGTGAGGTAGGCACGCGCCACTTCATTCTGACCCTTCAGCCATTGGTTCCCATAGTTTGCCACAGAGCCCTGCAATAGTAACCCCGGTGGAGCTTACTAGGAAAAATAAAAAAAAGCTCTGTCCTGCCTGGGGAAAGAGGTTCCTCTCCGGTATTGCAAAATGTAGTATCCCGCCTGAGGGGATGGAAAAGAAGTAGTGGGATGCCATCCCGCCACATCCCGCCCCAGTTCCAGCATGGGGCTACCGAGGAAGAGGGAAAATGGCTGTGCTACCAGACCCTGGAGCTCTCCAGACACCTCCTAGAGTGTAGGGAAGTGTGGTACTACTAGGAGAGACAATGCCTGGCAGAAGGGGAACTTGCTTAGAGTGCTGCAAGTGAGCCTAAATCCCAAAAGGGGAAGCCACTAGGGCTGAGTGAAAAGCCTGAATGCCCTGAAGTTCCAGAGGATGAGAGATTCCCTGGATGGCGAGAGCCCAGGGGGAGGACCCTGAATGTTTTGCATTGACTTTGCTGAACTGTTCCCTGAATGTTTTGCACTGAAATTGCTGAGCAGTGTTTTATGTTGCCTTTTATTGGGAATGCCCAGTGCCTAATAAATCTGTGTTTTGTCCAAAGTCTTGGTGTCCCTGTCTCTAAGCTCAAAATCCTACTCTACCTGTCTACCAAACGCTAATTCCTAGAAAAAGAGCATGTGCGGGTGAGTGGAATGTCACAACAAGTATGGGACCTGTTATCCAGAATGCTTGGGATCCAAGGTTTTTCGGATAAAGAATCTTTCTGTCATTTGGATCTCCATACCTTCAATACCAGAAAATCATGTAAACGTTAATTAATCCCAATGGGCTGGTTTTGCCTCAAACAAGGATTAATTACATCTTAGTTTGGCTCAAGTACAAATTACTTTTTATTATTACAGATATAGTTTTTAAAAATCAGGATTATTTGGATGAATTAAAATTACTGTGCATATTTATAAGATCATTTTAATGTTAATACATAATGGGGTACACTGTAGTTGATGGGGATCTTTAGAGTATTAAATATCTTACAACATATTATGTTTACAGATATTACATGTCAATGTAAAATAATAATTGAATGTACATTTTATTACTTATGTATCATCCTGGAATAAAATGATTAACTAGATTGCATATTATTACAAATCCATGGATAAATTGTAGTAATAATATATATTAGATAATAGATTTTAGAGAAGTAATTAAGTGAAGCAGGAAATGTTTTATTTGCTGATAACTGAAACAGGATCTTGCACTTTAATATTTCAAAACTAAAAATAAGAATTATAAGTAATATAATGTGAACTTTCAAAAGCTTTCCTAACTGCCCAGATGTTTCACAACAATATCTGCAACCACATTTTTCTCAGCAAAAGCAGCTCTTGAAATGTCAGTTGTTTATTTAGAATGAGAAAAACAAATTAACTGACAAAAGAAATTATGATGTGAAAATTTAGACACCCTTACACATTATTAACAGGCACATCCCTAGTAATATGGATGCCTAAATCGGTCCTAATGGGGACCTTGTGCTTATGTAACCCCTGTAGTTCTCACAGTGTACACCAGATGGCACTGTGCAGTAGTATAAAGGTCTTGGGAACCATGAGGTCTGCGTCCATTACTTTAGCCTAACCAAGCAGGCTGGAAGGGAATGAGTAGTGTGATCCTAGGACCAGTGGCCCTAGTAAAGTGATAGCATACTCTTTTATAGATCACTCTAGGATTGATATAGGTTATATAGTTGAGCAGCTCAAGGCTCCGATGAGGATATTAGAGGGATTAAGATCCTAGGGTATTACTGACCCAGAGTATTGACAAAGTGTTGAGACTAGGGATGATAGGAATTCCCCTAGCTGCCACTCAAAACTGGGCAATACCCCTCACAAGCTGCAACTCTTGTTCAGCCTATATTGGTACTGTGAGTAAATGCTACCTTTGTACTATCTGTGTTCTATGCTCCATTGTGGATATGTGCTATGTTGAATAAATACAGTTCATTGGTTAAGCATTAAAGAACTTCTGGCACCCATTATTGTGTGATTGCAGCTGGTTACCGTTGCACTACACCCTGCCTCCACCCCGTTGCGAGGGCTTACCCCTAAAAGAAAGGGCCTCATTTGTGGTTCCACACCACCTGGAAAGTAGCTAAAACTGACCACAGTAAAGTCAGTTTTCTATAGCGCTACATATAGATCAAAAGAAACATTGTTCTTGTTCCTAAATTCTACAGGCTTTGGTGGTTTATTGAATATAAATGTAATAAATAACTAAAGAATGAAAATTCTCACTTTTTTTTGTGAAAAATTGAGGACGCAAGGTGCATAATATAATGTATAATATAATTGCAAACTCTTTACACTCTGTTGCATACTGATGATTACTAGAGGCTAACCTCACTATGCGTTCTAGCTAAGCAGTATGATATAAAATCCAGCAGACAGGTCAAGTCAATCAACAGACAACACAAAAATTCCTCACAAGCAGACAAAATATCAAACAGACACACTTTTCCTTCCAACTAGCAAAATAGGTTAAAACACATATAACATATACACTTCCCTTTGGGTAAAAGGTGTGTTTAGAGCAGCAAAGACAAAGGTATTACATTTTATATTTAATAACCCAAAGTGGACAGTACATAAACTATACAAAAAAAATCAGATATTACAAAACAACACAGAGTAGGAAACAGTTGCAAAATAAAAAGGGATAAAAATACAGAAACCTACAGAAGGATCTTGAGTCCTGTTCCAGGGGGGATGAAAATAATAGCAAATATACACCTCCCAATGCAGCTCGCTCCCCAAAGGCATATATATTCCCAGTGGTCTGGACCCCTGATATCCAGGATGGGAACAGATAGATCACACACCCATCCAATGAGCAAGGTGACCAATTTAAAACAGGCTGTTCTGGAGACACTGATTTTTCATCCAGCCTGAATTGCTTTTCTGTTTATAACAAAATTATGAATATTGGGTAGGAAATGGAATTCTCTTTCCATAGAGACCAAACACCCCCGGACTAGCACATATTATTCTGGCCTTATCAGAATATTGGGTAACACTGAGTTGGGTCATCATAATGTTGACGTGTTTGGACTCCTTGTTGACCCCTAACTATAAGGTAATTGTTGGGTGCAATGTTTTTTATCTGTAATAAAAGATATTTATATTATAGGCATAAAAAATGTTTAACTTGTAGTCTGCCCTGAGACAGACCACTCTACTATAGTATAGGTATGATAATGATAATTGTGTTAGCTGTTTATTTGCTTGGCCCCATCTGGCCCTTCACACATAACAGTCCCCTAGCAAGACAGTCTGTCCCTATATCATTTAGGGGGTATTTATGAAGTACCACCTACTGTGAGGTTTCATCATAATGTGGATTTTAGAAGGCTTATTGAATTGGGAAACTTTGGAAAGCCTAACCCTTTCTATGCTGGAATTTACTGTTCCATCATGACAATAATCTAGACAAAATATTTTTTAGTAATCTTTTTACAGAACAGAGATCATTATGTCAGTCCACTTAAAACTATATTTACATATTCAACTAACTGGGAAATGAACTATAAAAATCTTGCTGATGAAATAGCATTTTATGGAATTCAGTTCATTTTTGTCCCCTGGACATAAAAATAAAGGGAAGGGAGCCTTGGCTGGGCGGGGGAAGGCAAGAAAAGGAAGGTTTAAGGTAGGATCCAGATAGGGTTGTATCCTTTTGGCAAATACATTACCAGTTTAGGTGGGCACAGATATGTGGTTGGGGAGGCAGGTCTGTGACATAAGGAGTAGGGTAATTATGTGAATGGGGCCAGCATTACCATCAGGATCACTATTGAAGGGAAATGTACCAGGGAGAGAGGACTAGTTATTATAAATGTAATGGCAAGTACAATTTTTAAGTACTTTCTATTACCAGCCCCAGTCTTGGCTGGTACTGTATTTTACCAGCTAGACTGGTGAAATAGAAGCCATGTGGCAAACCTAGAGCCAGAGAGGGGAAAAGCTGTAGTGAGGAAGAGAGTTGAAAAGGGGCTGATAGTTGGGAGCAGGACACTCTTCCCAGGATCAGCTGCAGAGAGTAATATCCCACCCTTCCTGTATTTGGGCACTGGAGGGTTTAGTATGAGGTAGTCATTGGCTGATAAAGTAAGATCATTGGTTGTCATAGCAAGGGGCACTGGAGAGGAGAGTGGTTGCTGGAGTGCATTTTTGCCAGCTAAAAAAAAAAGTTGTTTCGTGAATTTTTCGCCGTTGAAAACGCCCCAAAATCGCCCATCACTAGTCCCAAGAGGTGTGGGTCTGACTGAGATTGCTTACTTGAGCTAAACATTGGATGGCTGGCATGGCAGGTAGACTGTTCACTCTTGCAGGGTAGCAAGCATTCCATAACAATGTTAAACTATTAATCATAATAACACAATAACGTTGTGGCCTTTCACAACCATGCTGGACTCCTGGTGTCTGGCACATGAATGAGATAAGTGTGACAGGTATTTGACCGGTACAGTGTCAAAACAATGGCTGTTTCTATCAACCTCCAAACAGTACAACGGGCATTTAGGCTCTGTTTCAAAATGACACTTGAGAATAGCTCATCTTTGTTCCTCACCTTGTGAAACAAGGATCAATTCACCTTGTCTATTGTTTATAGGTTTATTTAACCTAGTGTATATTCTCCGTTTTCCTTATTATGTAAATATAAATCAAATAACAGTTAAATACATCATCACATAGTTGTCAGTGTCTAAATACGTTTAATATAGATCAATGAAAATGCACGATTGTTTAAAGAACGTTTAAGACTACTTCAAATATTTTAACCATGAGGCAACAGTGATATCTAGTGGTCATACATTATAATATCATAGCCACCATTCATTTTTGAAGAAAAGGGAAATACAGATCATGAAACCATTCTAGTTCAGGACATTACTGTATGTTTGTCTGTTATAAACTGAAACAAATAATTGTTCTTATTGTAGACATGTTATCATTTGCATTTATACAGGTTTGCATTTGTCTATAAAATATGTTAAACAATTGCACACAAGCTAGAAAAAAACGTATTTCATTTACAAGATTCATTAATTTGACTTATATATGGGGCAAATTTACTTACTTTAGAAGTTGCACCAGCGTCGACTTCGTTGCACTTCGCCAAGAGTAGATTCGCCAGGGCTGCGCAAATTCACGAAGATCCGAAGTAGCCCACAAGTTACTGATCATTTGCGAAGTTGCGCTAGCGATGTTACGATCAGCGGTTCGAAGTTACGCTAGAGATCGGAAATTTGCATACAGCGCGAAATAGAAGTTTGAATGGACGTGTATGCTGCAGCAAATAAATAACACTACACAAGCCCAGGGAAACTTAATACAATTTTATAGAGGTGTTCTAATGCCCTACACATGTGCCCACAGTATAGTTTAGGTGCCATATGTTAACAAAAGTGGGGGGAAGGAGGGTACCCTAAAAAAAAATTCCGACCTTTTTCAGCCTATCATCCTATAAAAAGTAAAAAACGCCAGCGTTTTTTGGGACTTAGAAAAATGTTCAACTTTTTTTTTTAACAACTATCTACTCTATTGCATTTCACCTGGTCTGACCTGGTGAAGTAAACTCTGTTGAAAGAGGTAACGTTCAGAAAAAAAAAAAATAATAATTTGCGTAGTTTCGCCCCTTCGCGAGATTGCAACTTCGCCTGGCGTTAGGCTGCGAAGTTGCGCTAGTATTTTTACTTCGCTAGCAAATTTTTTCCAGGGACACTTTTAGTAAATCGGCGAAGTGGCAAAATGACGTAACGCTGGCAAATTTTCGCTAGCGTTAGCCACTTCACCGGCTAGTGAATTTGCCCAACGAGTTAAATTCTACATCCTCTATATTGTATACTTTTAAAAAGACCTATAAATACTAGTGGCAGATAAAAATAATTGCATTATGTCACTGAAAAGTGTACATTAATTTACATTTGGCAGGTTATGTCATTTTGAGAAGAGATTGAATATATGAGAAAGAGGAGGATTTGTCTATTTATGGCCTTTAATAGAGCCCAGCTAATGGGACTAGTGCCTATTATTGATGATAGTGACAATGCATTTCACCAATGTATGGAAATGCAGCGAGGAAATGTTTAGAAGTTTGTGTTACAAGCTTTAAGCATTATTACGTGTACAGAAATAATGATATAACATATAAAAAGCTGCAGATCTTTGCAAGTTGAATTTATGGTTCATTAAAACTTTTTGCTGGGTACAATTAATAGAAGAAATTTTAGGTAGGAGAATGGAGAAGAACAACTCATACAGTAATATTGAAAACAGTTTTTAGCATACCTTTCTTTCTGCTCAGGGTTGTTAGATATGGTGCAGCTTTTCTCTAACGCTGAAGTTCTGTTGTGCCCTGATATCGGCTCCTGTTGCCTGTTCTTCTAGTTGCATATCTTGTGCTATGTATACCAGTCTCTCCTGCATCATGCCTGCTCCATTAAGTCATTATTTTATTATGCTGGAACACTCCTACTGTCAGATATAACTCCCTTCAATGTTAGAAAAGCCAAGATGTGATTTAATCGTAGCTGGAGGGCCAGCCCCAGATGTCCTGTTGTAACTAGATAGACCCCCAGTTATCACAGAACAACAGCTCCAGACAAGTGCATGCTGTTCTTGTTCTGTAACAACTGGGGTAATGCCTGTTCTGAAGGAACCTAGAGCCTTCCAGCAGTCTCTGATTAACTACCTCTAGGAAAGGGTGCAGGCAGTTCTTCTTGGTAACAGATAGGGAAGCAGATATATGCTATTGGATAATGACAAGAAAGCATGTTTCTTTATGTGAGCAGGTGGCCCTCAATCTGACACAGAGCTAAAACTACTTCTATTCAAAGCTAGTCAGTTAGAAGCCACCTAGTTACAACAACACATCAGTAAGTGGCCTATAGCTTTGATTAAGTGAATTTGCTCAATATAAGGTAAAAGGGAGTTGATGCTGGCAGCAGAAGGACCACACCATAGTATACAAGAGCTATTGATTTTGTGGAGATGTTATACATGTATACTGTTGACGACAAGCAAATAAAAGTGCAGGGAATAAAATCTAATAGATGATGATGGGACACAATAGAATTTTGCAATTTAGTGATTAGACCCACTAACCACCATTAACAGAAACAATCTGATGAGCCTTGAACTGGAGCAGAGAGACAGCAGTATGACTTGGGCTGCTTTTGCAAAGTTTGGATTGTCTCTAACAGTGATTTGCTGTGAGAGAATGAAAGGACAGGCCCAGCTCTCATTTCAGCCTGGACACTTAACAGAGAAGATTTCTTCTGGGGCAGTATACATTTAAAGGAAGGATACCTACAATGCTAGGAGATGAGCCTGACACAATATGTCTCCATTAAATGCCCCGTTGGAAAATAAATGGTGCAACTGGATTTCCACTGCCTGTATGAGTACAGTCTACACCCTTGTTAATTATTTGTTTATAAAAATCTTGTGGTATAGATCTTGAATAGCAAAGAAAGGTGACTATTTAATCAGCTGTGAAGCAGTGCAACATAATTGGTTATTGTACATAAAGCTGCAAATTAATTAATAAGTCAACTGTTTTGTACTATTGTACTATTTAATGCAGGGAATATCAGAATATTTCAGAATTGAGTACTGAAACCTGTCAGCCAATGGAAGAGGTTATGATTAAAGATGATGAAATTATATCATTACGACTATGAAGGTTTTTCATTTATCCAAAATGTTTCACCACTCGCCTGAGCAGGTTCTTCAGTTCAACTGAATGGCTGGGCAGTCCCCAGCATTTTAAACCCTGATGGGTAATAAAGTCACCAAAATCTACTGATTGATCCAACAATGGTCATCTTCAAACATATTCTAGTAGCTCTTATCTGAAACTCACAGAGATGGGAGAGTGTAATCCAGTAACAATGGCACCATTATTCTCTGTCTAGGGCTAGTTGTTTCAGTTTGACATGAATGTCATCCTTCACATCTACTTCAAATCATCTGTTTTCTTGATACTAATTATACACATTTCTGTCCTCAAAGGAGTTTTCCTGTTCCATTAGATGTGGATAAACTGCTTGACCTAAAAACTGTTTTGACAAAGGCCCAACCTCTATATCTACACATTTTCAAAGTTCCTTTTACATGCTTTTTCCTTGTCTTTACCCTCGGAATTGATTGTCACAATTTCAACCTGGCCAAATGCCAGAAAGACAACAAAAAAGTTCAACACAATTGTGCCCAATTTATGTCAAAAAGCCTCTGTTTTGATGCTTTGGATGCAAATGTGCCAAGTGCAATTCCCCTCACGGCCACATTCACATTGAAATTGTGGGAAAAACACCACATTCTGGTGCATACTACACTTGGGAACAGGATTTCTGCCTGTAAAACAACAGGAATGTTCCCTAAGTAGTGCACATGGGAAGTGTTCATATAAATGTTCTTATCTCAGTTGTCACATAATGCACATCATATTTGCAGGAGCAGCGCAGGACGTGTTCCACAAAAGTTAATTCTTTCAAAAAAAAAAAAAAGGTCAGTGTTGGAACTTATTCTAGTGTGCAAATTTTCTATTGTGCAAATAATAAAAAGAGGCATGCATCCATCAAGTAAACCTTTTTTGGCTACCCTGCCAAATTGCTAGTTGATCTGCAGCAAAAATACAATATGATGCTTCTCCAATATACATCAGAAGGGGGGAAATTCTTTCCTGACCAGCAGTGTAACAGAAGCATGTCACCCCCACCTCACCAAAAAAAATCTTCAATGGGTCCGGCATCCCCAGGGCTGCTCCTCCTCCCTCACTGCAACCCCCTTCCCTTCTGTATTTATCAATATTAAAAAAATGAGCTATACATGTTTATGATATAATCTAACAACAATAATATAAGATAATGAATTGGGTGTTTAAATCAACACTTTGCAATAACAGAAAAGACATCATTAATGTTTATCCACAAGTTTCACAAGTAATATTAGTGAAACAGTTTAATCATTTTAGACCCATAATATATTCAGCTCCAAAAGCAGAAAACCCATAATCCAAGATTTACAGAACCACTAATTTACCTACTATACATAATACAGAGATCGGTTCTGTATTTAAATGGAGGGTTTTGCTACATAAGATACTTTCATATTTTCCTTTTCATCCACAAGATGGCATATGTTGTTCACATATTTAGAAAGCAAATTGCAGAGCATATCCTTTTATTGTTGAGTCTGTACAGGGAAGCTTGTGCTATGAGGCAAGGTAAAACCCTAGTTCATCCTCTAAGATTTATAAAGGGTTGGCTTTAGAGCTAATTATCTCTGTAAAACTCTGCCAGGTTGAAATGTTGGAGCAAATGTTTTATTATTTGTCTTCTCTTTCTACCTAAACCAATCCAGTCCATCTATTTGTTTGTAAGTTCTTATATTTTATTTTGGTACAAGTCATTGAAGTTTAGGTGCATTCACTCTTATGCACCATTAATCTTTAAGTGTCAGGCACAGTATCTGAGGCCTGCACCAGGCAATGCATTTTTCCAATGATACAACCCAACCCAGAAACATTTGCACACCAGTACTGCTATGTCAATGCCATACTCTTTACTATTTTAGCCCAGCAGTAAAATTGCAGGAAACCACAGTCTAGAAATCCTATAGGCAGTGCAAGATGTGTCTCACTGAATGACATTGTATAATCCTTGATTGGCATAACCTTGTATCTACAAAAACTCACCAAAATTACATAATAAACCCTGAAGAGTTTATCTCTCAGGTATTCACCACATCTGGACACACGGATAATGCTCAAACTCAGAAGATAGATTTATTTGCAAGGTGCATCAAACTGCAGATTTAGCAATACAGCAAATCAGAAAAGTCCGGACAGAGAATTCTGCCCTTCACATTTTGTTATACAATTTTATACCCAGATCAAAAAATCATTAACATTTTAGATTACGTATTTTACTTGAATCAACCTTATTGTTCATCTTAATTTTAATGTTATGTCATTGGATTTTATTATTAAGCATCATTTGTTACAAAGCAGATTCATTGGCTCCATAAAATAACTAGAGGAAAACAAAACTGTTCATTCAAGAACTGAACTGATCTGTTATCATTTTGACCAAATTTTTAAATCACATTTGCTGTTGATTGATACCCATCCAAACCAATTGCTAAGGATAAATCAGATGACAGGATTTTCAGTTTATATCAGATCTAATCAGATCACATATCAGTTGGTCAATCATCATGTGAGTCCGCGCAGGACATGACACTTCTAAAAGATATCATTGCATAAGCTTGAGAATAAATGATTTGCTGCATGCCCCTTACAGGATAAAGTGGATCTGGGACATGTGCCTTTTCCTTTCCGAGTCTTTAAAGAGATACTTTTGTATTTGGTCCATCACTGAGAGGATATCAGTTGTGAAGTCCCCTGACTACCTTGAAGGTGGAACGATTCATTGAATTTTGTTCTAACTACTTACATTTTTGTCCCTAGAGCTAACAATCAAATTAAACCATAATTATGTTTGACAACGTTTCCCCTAAATAATTTATATAGGGAATAATGTACCCCCATTGTAAACTATAAGGGAATTAGGTGTTCCAAGGCTATATAAATACACAAAACCAAAGGCTGAGTGCTTTTTTACAAGTCACCAAGCACTGATTATAACTAATTACACCACTAAGCACAGTTTACAATGATATCATTTTTAGGATATTCATAGTGCTTGTGTATTATAAAGTTACATTTATCTGCATTTTGGCCATTTCCTCTGGTCCAAACTTTAAATTATATCCTTATAAACTGCTCATTATAATATCAGAATTAGTGATGGGCAAATGTATTCACCATGTGGAAATTTGCGGCGAATTCCTGCGATTTGCCACAGGCGAATAAATTTGCGAAACTGCCATGAAAATTCGCCGCCGTAAAAAAAAAGCACGCAGGCACATTTTCACCAGCGGATTTGTGCCAGTGTCCAACAAACGGCGGCATTTCGAAAAAATTTTGCCATTTCGCGTGAAATTCGCAAATTTTTCTGCAAAACGAAATACCCCAAATTCGCCCATCACTAATCAGAATGCAATGCTTATAGCTTAAAGAGACAAGCACACAAAGCTGCACCTCTTTTGTTGTCACCTTGTTCTGCCCCTTTATCAGCAACTCACTCACTGCATCACCTCAGTACTCCCCGGTCCCCCACTTCAGTCATAGAGACACAGCCAATGCTGGGATTAAATTTCTCTATTCTATATGAAGATGTAGGAGCCATAGATGCTCCATCCCAGGAAGTGGGCAGTCATTTCTGACAGGAAGAGGAGGGAGTGATAAAGGCTCTGTAGCAGAGTTTAAATTTTCCCAAGGACTTGCAGCAGGAATTACAAAATTGCAGATTAATACTTGGCATCAACAGCCTCCTCCTCTGAAGTTAAATTTCTGTTGGGGGAAAGGAGGGCTCAGTATTTGTGCACACAAATATTAACGTGAATAAGGGGATTTAGAGTGTAAAAGATTTACACAGCCCAAAAGAGGGATTTAAATGTTGTATACAGAGAAGTTGTATACAGAGAAGACTGTTAAAAGGTAATAGCTGCATTACAATTCTATTCCATGGAAACACCACAGAATATAAAGGATAATATACAGTCACCTCAGCATTCTGTGGACTTTATAAAAAGTACTCTACAAACTTTTTCAGGTAAGAGACATCCCCCGAAATATTGTAACTTACAATAAATGCAGGAAATCTTCCTTTCTTCTAAATGCCCTGGTATGCCAATTGTTTGCCTTATTCAATTGCATTGCCGGGTGCCAATTCCTCCCGATTGTGAACAGGGCTGAATAGCAATGAGGAGGACAATGTAAGCAGAAGCAGTAGATATTTTGGTGATAAATTATTTACCAATTTGCTGAGAAACAGTTCTCAAAATTCTCTTGGAAATATTTCAAAAAACAATTTGCTTTGTTGGGTCTTTGTAGTTTTTTTGGTGGAGGATTTTTCAGGAAACTGACTTCGTCTTCTCATAAATATGCCCTTAAGCAGGTGAGATGAAATGTAAAAGATAAGATCACAATAGGGAATAAGCATGAAAGGTTTATTTCTGTTTCTTTCTTTGTATTTACCAGTTTATCTCACATACTACATATTTAATGGCACAGTATAAAACATATTTTGAAACAATACTCGTACAGTGTGTGAACTAATGGCTGTGGATTTCATATAGGCAAAGTAAGTGTTCTGTAAAATGAAAATTCAGAACTAAAGGAGAGCATTTTGACTGACAAAAAATGTATTTATGCTGTCTGTAAAATGAATGCAAAAGAAAGTCACTGTTGCTAAAAAAAAAAAAAGGGCAAATGTATTCACAGGAAAATCATTTCCATATAAGACCTCCATAAGTATCTGAAGCATACAATTTGTTTATATCAGATACATAACAGTATACCAGGGAATTCTATGTCTTCCTATAAACTGATTTTGAATTATTAGTGGGTAAAGATCCCTTCATGCATCAAAGTTGTTCGTAACTATCTTGCATGGAATCTGAACTAAATTAATACATACAGTATGAATAACATGCACCAGCCTCGTTCTATTAATATGAATGAGTGCAAGTACTTCCTTGATTGTTTTAACATAGGTCAGGAACACCCTGGGCTTCTATGGTCCCTAGCATGTTCAATATATCTATTAACCTCTTTCTATTTAATTATCAGTTGATACAGCACAGCCTGTGAACTGTCTCACTTGACTATGGGTAATGGCACAATGCTCACTTATTTCAGTGGATAGAGAAATGATTGATACTCCTCCATTCTTCCTGTCATTGACACAAATGGCAACTGCTCAATGTGCATATTCAGGCTGAAAACTACAGACAAACTGCAGACATGGTTTCCATTCATGTGAATTACCAACAGAATAAAAAGGCATGGGCTGTTTCTCTGAAGCTGTTAAATGTACCTTATATCACACACAGACAGTATACATGTGAAGAATCAAGTACTTTCAGATTTGGCTTTCTGTGTGAGCAGGGTGCATTGTTATCTTGTGGCAGCAATGCCATTGCCATATTTTAGCACTGTACCTACAATATTGTTATTGCCATTGTTTGTACTAAAGACCTATGATAACATTTGCGTAGCACTGTTTCCAAAACATGTTAACAAAAGAATATGTTCTTTTATATACATGGGCCCTTACTAAGGAAAGCTTTCCAATAAGATTTCTTCAAGCAGCTACTATTTTAATGAAGTTCTATATCTGCCACTAGCGATGGGCCAATTAATCTGGCAGTCCCGGATTTGTGGCAAATTTCCACGTTTTTTTCCGTCAAAATAGTTGCGCTCATAAAAATTGTCGCTCGTCAAAATCATTCGGACGCCCATAGACTTTAATGCATTTGGACAAAATAGTCTTGAGTATAAAAATTGCGGCTCGTGTCAAAATTGATGCACGTCAAAATTATTTTGACACCCATTGACCCAAAGCGTTTCACAAATTTTTCGGCACATATTCCCACATAACTATCTGCCACTGATCTGCCCACAGCCTGCCTCTTTCTTCCCTTAATTTAGCCTTATGTGTGTGAGTTTGTGTGAAAAATTGATGAAGATTAGGGTGTGAGATCTGCAGAATAACAGAGAAGTCAAGTTGTCCAGATGCCAAAATGTTGATCATGCCATTTATTTAGTTGCCACCCCTACTAAAGCAGTTTCATCTCTGTGTCTCACTCTCCAAAGTCCACTCTACTGAGCATCTCTTGTAGTTCAGGGGGCCTGTCTCTTTTACCTGTGAGAAAGTTTAGTGAAATAATTTGGTGAAGCACTACAGTATTGAAGATACATGATTAAAGATGAACTCTCTTTTTAAATAATTTGGGAATCATTGACTGGGTGGGACAAGTTATAGCAGGAACATTGTAGCACATCACATCTCATCAACCCTGGGATTAAGTTCTGTAAGAGGAATTGATTCTAACAAAGTTAGGTAAACAAGTTGCTGACACTAAATGGGAAACATAAATCAGTCATCATATCAGAATATCAATAAGCCTCTAAATAACTAGATTAATTTTAGTATAAAATGGCATGCTATGTAAAAATAGATTGGTGTCAAGGGACTGAATATAAAAATGAAAGCAGCACAACAAAGTCATATTTCTTCTGAAGACTTTATTAAAAGCTGGGAAGAGACCTTGCTTTACTGTTCCATCACGTTAATGACATTACTAATTGAAAGTGAAGTTACTACTCTGGGTGCTGCTAATGATGAGTTACAAAACAAATTAGGTAGATTGCATCACTTAAACAAGAGACTGATTTTGCTAAATTAGAACTTGAGTTATAACAACAGGTTAAAATTTAAATGGATGCAGTTAAATACAATACAGACTTTATAGGCAAATACATTGTTATCACAAATTGATGCAGTCATTGAGGACACAATTCAATAATCACAGAGCTACAGTATATTGTTTTCTGGCATAAAGTTGGAGAAAGTTTTCTCCCTTTTTATGTTGTAGACAGATACTTTAGAACAATAATTTCACAGTTAAAACTATAAAAAGTTTTTTTTTTTAAACTGCAGCTTTAAAGGACTTTCTTGTTGATTTTGCAACTAACACTTAGGGGCTTAATTTGTCGAAAAAATGGTGTAAAACTGTGTAAGATAAATGGCGAATTTACTAAGCTGTGTTTTATTTTCTGCCATGCAAACAGCAGATTTTCCTCCATTATTTTACACTGCTTCAAGCCTTTGTAAGCAAGTTCTGGCAGACATTACTCAAAGAAAGAGCTCATGAAAAATTATGCAATTTTTATATAGTTTTTTACAAGGCGATGTCCGGCAATGTGTGGCAAATTATTCTGCCATTTTTTATACTACATAATAAATATGCCTCTTAATAAAGAATAGTGTCCAAAATATGTTTTGCATGTATTAAACACTCGTCACAGCACAGTTGCCCTCCACCACTTAGTTATATTTCTCTGCAAGTTGTACATCAGTGGGCCGCATCTTGGGAGCTGATTAGGACTTATTTTACTTTGTAATGTGATGTCATCCCATGAGATTTAGATAAAGGAGGTTCCCTCTTTAGGGCAGAATGGTTTTTAAGAAGGGAGGCACAACAAGAAAAAAAGAAGACCAATACCTTTGTTTGCTAAACAAAGGCATTGGCGTTATTTTTTTTTCTTGATGGAATTACTGCTGGCATGTGGCTAGGCCAGTGCCTATACCTTTATCCCCTTAATTGGACTGTGTATTATTTTAAGAAGGAAGCAAGACAACTAAAGGGTGCAAGTGTATGCCCTTAGTGGTCATGCACCAGTCTAAAGACTCAGTATGCAAGTACAGGGCTGTGTCTACTGCCACTCCTTAACTTCTGAATGACACACAAGGTAATGGTAGGAGGTGGCAGGAAGTCTGCCAGCATGCCTTCCCCCTCCTGCTCCACATGAATACAGAGTTGCGGAACACAGGTAGTATGGTATTCATGGGGTGGCTTCAGGTCTTTGTGATCCAAAACAGAGTGGAGAGATCAATTGAAGGAAAAAGTAAGGAAGTGTGGAAGGGCAAACAAATTATATTTTGTTTTTATGGCCCCTTTTAACTATTTGATATAACATATAATTGTCAATGTTAATGCTCTTGAAAATCCTATCCTATTTGTGTGGCCAGCGACTGCATTGTTTTATTATTTGTCAAGTAAATGTCTCTTACATAAGACAGAAAAAGAACCAGCATGCTGGTATAGGACTAGGGATGCACCGAATCCACTATTTTGGATTCGGCCGAACCCCCGAATCCTTCGCAAAGGATTCGGCCGAATACCGAACCGAATCCGAACCCTAATTTGCATATGCAAATTAGGGGTGGGAAGGGGGAAATTTTTTTTACTTCCTTGTTTTGTGACAAAAAGTCACGCGATTTCCCTCGCCACCCCTAATTTGCATATGCAAATTCGGATTCGGTTCGGCCAGGCACAAGGATTCGGCCGAATCCGAATCCTGCTGAAAAAGGCCGAATCCTGGCCGAATCCCGAACCGAATCCTGGATTCGGTGCATCCCTATATAGGACCCATTGCCTGGAAACCTGTTATCCATAAAGCTCTGAAGTACGGGAAGGTCATCTCCCAGAGAATCCATTTCAAGCAAATAATTGTAATTTTTTAAAATTACTTTTTTTTCTGTAATAAAAACAGTACCATGTATTTGATTCATACCAAGATATAGTTAATCCTTATTGGAGGCAAAACAGTCCTTCTGAGTTTAATGTTTAAATTTTTTTCAGTATTGAGATACAGATTACAGAAAGACCACTTATCTGGAAAACCCCAGGTCCCAAGTATTCTGAATAATAGGTCCCATACTTGTAATATATTTATAATAGAATAAAAATAACTGGACAGGAAAATCACATTTATAGAAATGCATGTAATACAGATTCAGTGGTATATAACCTTTTACCTATGCACATAAAGCTTATTACCAATAGGTAATTACCCTTAGCATTTCTCAAATTCTTAAATGTTGTATTATGCATGAAATATCATATATTAGTATCCTCTCTTGTATTCTGTCAGCTGTAGATTGAACTCAATATCGTTTTACATGATTGCATGATTACATTAAATAGAATAGGACTTAGGGTGGCCGGTTCATTTCCAGCTTAGGCAATGAACTGATTCAATTGGGTTATAATGTTATAGTTGGTATTTTCTAGTTCTTGTCTAATTCCTAGTTTCTATATTTACTAGGGGTATCCATCCAGCTTGTCAACAGCTACTCTTTAAAAGTCTAATTAAGCCATATTTATGTGCAGTACTGCAGTGTTTAAACTGGAGAAGAAATACAGGTGACTCTCATTTGTCTTTAAAATGTGTACTCAGAATGTTGTTGTCAGCTAAAGGAGCAGTAATTGGCCTTGGGATGCTTTGCAAAATCAGTGACCCTTTTCGACCATTTTGAGATGTGACCAGTCAGACAAATTGGGTACCTGAAAAAATAATTGAACATGCATGGGCTCTTCACCTAAATCACTGGTTAGTTCAGGAGAACTTGTTCATCTTCTTTATACTGTTTTATGAAAGAGGAGATTATAGTGTTTTTCTCATGTTAAAGTATATTTTCTTATTTATTTTTAAATATAAGTACTGTTATTTAGAGTATTATGTTCCAGTAATTCATCTCCCATGCTTCGTTCAGAAAAAGTTACACAGTTCATGAAGCCCTTTCACAGGCTTTCAGTCTTTACAACATATTATAATTTATTTTCATTTAACAAAAAAAGTTATAATCATATAACTTTTTAGTAAGACCCAACCCTAACCCCGACACAGACCCACGCCTGCCCACGCCAGACTTCCAGGTTCCTTTTACAGACCCACGCCTGCCCTGCCGATGATGTCACAAAAGAGGCTGGGCGAGTCTATAAAAAAGGAAGCCGGAAGTCGGAAGCCGGCAGTGCAAGGTGGTGGACAGGAAGAGGAGCTCAACCTGCAAATAGGGGTGCAAGGTTGGCCTGAACCAGCCCCACCCGTGGGTATCGGGCCATGCAGCACATCACTAATCTGCAAGTTTAACAGTCTGCTGCTGCTCTGTCCTTCCTCTTTCCGTTCTGATCCAGATACTGCTGTGCTTATTGACGCTTATCACTGCTAGACCACCAGGTATTCTCACAGGAACCCTGGAACCACCTCCCCCTACACAGATGTCAATTGCACTGCAAATTCTGCCGCAATTGCAGCTAAAGAATCTAAAATTGACGTCGGCATTCTAAGGAAAAAACAGTGCTTTGTGGGAAAAACTTGAAATTGCACTTTGCTTACTGCACTTTGGTAAGCGAATGTGCCTTCTTATTTACCTGTTACCTTAATATCAGCCTACATCATACTGTTATGAATGATCTGAAATAGCTGTAGGATTCAGAAGTTGGTACGTTTGTAAGAGGATTTTGTTTCTCAGCTAAAAAGAAAAAAGAAGGTGCTACAATTCAGGAGGTTCCGCCTATGGCAGCCAGTGAAGTAGAAAAACAGACCAGGCCTAACACTAATAATAATGAAATATGTTGGCGCTGTATAAATACATGTTAATAATAGGCTTGGGAAATAAGTATTTTTTTTACAAATGTAATTTGTATTTTATCATCAATTAAATACAAAATAATCATATATTTATGAAACATGAAGACAAGTGCATTACAGAGCATGTTCATCATCCTGCGTAGCCTATGGATGCAATATAATTTTCTCCACAGGAATTCTACTTAAACATATTAACGGAAATGTGAAACAATGCAACCAGTTCAAATGTTCAAGCAGTGGAATTTCAAAAGGTTCCAAATCATTTAATTGAATTTGATGCCACTAAATCAACTAGCCATGAATTCCTATTTATACAATTCCAACCCACTATGAGAAAGCTATTTTTGCAGTTAGATAGAAACTCTTTTAAAGGGAACAATACCCTTTCCCATATACCCAATTCCTCGGATTGAGAGGAATCCATGATATTCTGCACCTGGCTTGCAGGAACCATCTTCCAACCCATCCTTAGGCTGTCAGTGTCATTCAACCCATTTTTCACCTTGGGGGCAGATTTATCAAGGGTCGAATTTCGAAGTAATCAGAGTTTTTTTGAACTCCCATAACATTGAAATTCGAATAAAAAAAGACCAACCGAAATCTATTAAAAAAATCAAAAAAATTTTTTGCGGGTGAATAGGCTGTATTCAATCGTTTGAAGTAAGATCAAATTTGATTCAAAGTATTTAAAAAAAATCATTTTTCAAAATCCACCAATTGACTCCAAGTAGGTTCTAGGAGGTCCCCCATAGACTAAAACAGCAATTCGGCAGGTTTTAGATGGCGAATGGTTGAAGTTGAAGTTTTAAAGAGACAGTACATGATACATTTTGATATTCTAATTTTTTTCGAATTCGGACTATCCCCTAGTCGAAGCGCACAAAAATATCTCGAAATTTTAATTTTTTTACTTTGAATTTTCAATTCGACCCTTGATAAATCTGCCCCTTGGAGTCCTTAACCATTTCAAAGAATCTATACACTGGCCACCATGGAAATCAGAGGGGTTTTCCCCTTTAACTGGCCACGGTGTATTTGTTATTAAATACGAGCTTTATCGCAGTTACTATTTATCATTATTAGTAGTAATAATAATAATAATAATGTCAAACAAACAACATTGCTAAATTCCTTTCTTTAGGTTCCATGCTTTCTATCCAGTTTTATGTTTATATGTAGATTTTAATTGGTTATCACTATTTAGAAATACAATCTTAGTTACACACACTTAAGAATTTTAAGAACACTGTTAAATAATAGCTTTATAGCTTTAAATTCTGTATAGTAATTCAAGAAACCATTAATAGTAAGAGTTCTGAGAGTATAAACCAGACTAGTACAGTATATTAAATAATACAAATATTCTGCAAAACTTGTTTTACAACAATCTGAAAATGCAAAACAGTAAATCTTGACTGTAAAAATGAAAAATGGGAATTTGCCGTTCTCACTTTCTCAAAATGAAGACTTTTTTACAATAAGGAGAATTAGGTATTACATTAAACCAAAGAATGGCCATTGTCTAGCAACTATAAAATCAACCAAGACAAATGATTGTGGGAATAAGGGGCAAAAAGTAAGTAAACACCATTAATCTCTAAGTAAGATTACTTTTGGTGATCTAGCACTTGTACAAATTTACTCTGAACGTGCTAGATTCAAACTCCATTAGATGGCAGTATTAGACTGAATGTCTGTTACAAATTATACATCTTCATGTTTGCCAAGATACATTCATATAAAGAAGAACTTTTTATTACACTTTGTATTTATTTAAAGAACATAATTTTTCCCATTAACATTTAAGAGTTTTTTTTAGTTAATCAAAATGTAATTGTCCTCAGTACTAATATTGCCTAGTAAACAAAATTTCCAATGGCATACAGTTGTATCTAGCTCATATATCCTACATATAAAAATCTTTATTTTGGTTCTTTTGGACCAGCAATGAAATTTGTATTATGCTGGATCAGAAATCCAGTGCTCGGTGCAGAAAGCAGCATAAGGAAGCACAGCTAAATCTTGTCTTTACAGTCTTTGAGTGCATGTTTGAATTCGGTGCGAATTAAGAGACAAGTAGGGAGTGGGAAATGGGATGCCTACCTGCTTCCCCCCTACCACCCTTAAATACAGCACTGTTTAATGGCAATGCAGGTCTTTGTACTCTAAAATGGAGTGCTGCTGCTGCCCCAAATTAAAGAATGTAGAATCAAGTGTTCCGAGGTTAAAAAATAAGGCAGATTGGGGCTTTTTTTCTACTTTGCACAGTGCATTCTGCACTGTAGAAGACCCATACAATGTTTTAATGGTATTATATTGAAATCAATTAATTTCTCTGATCTGATCAAGGTGAGTGAAGATGAGAAGATCTAATGTTTTTGGAACCCTTGGGTGTGTGTGCATTGAAGACTAGGAAAGTGTGTGAGGGTTCATAGCAGAAATCTTGGGACTCCTATCCAATGGTCAGGTACTATCAGTGCCATAGCCGGAGAGTCTCTTTTAGTGTAAATAGTTAGGCAATATGTTAGTCAGCCAGCAGGTGGCACAAAACCTTTTGGTTGACCTGTAAGAATTATATAAAAGGGAGTGTCTGAGCTGGTCACTTTCTCTTGCCCTATGAAGATGCTTTGGCAAAGCAAGCAACTGAGTAGGACCATGAGGAGAGCTGCACTAATCTAGGACCAGGAAAGGCAGGAGACCAGTGTACTAGGGACACCTCAGAGGTAACTGTGTAGCTGGTAGAGTAGCAAGGGCAGTATTTGAACCCTACAAGGCATTTGGGTTTAGTACCCCAGACTGAACATTCAGGGTAGGTAATAGGTAGCCTATAGGTCATAAAGAGAATTGTATGTGGACAGAGAAGGGGGGGGGGGGTTGTAAAAGAAGTGGGGCCCCTCAAAGGTTAATGGCACTTTGCTGGTGAGCTTCCATATAACAGTGACAGTGGAGGCTTGCTGAGAAGAATGCTGTGAGGAAATTGGTAAAAAGGCAAAAGGTCAGTACAGGCAGCATTGGTTCAGAATCCATAAATGAAGACCAAAGGTCAACACAGGAAAATATATTATGCAGTGAGAATTCTGTGTCACACCAGTATCTTCACCCTGAAAAAAAACCTTTGGCATTTATTATTATACTAAATTATGACCCTCAAAATATTATTTCTCGACAGTAGGTTAAAATCTGACTAGTAACAGTTACAAAAGTTTCTAGATGTTTTCCAATACTTCTATGTTTAGCTGTGGTATTAGAGTAACAAAACTGTAAAATGCTTTGTACCATGCCAGCTCCACATAATAAATATAGTATAAATTGTATAACAAAACTGTGTTACTGATAATCTCATTCAATGCTGTATATGAAATAGGAACAATGAAAATGATTATTGCATTATGGCATACTAATAAAAAATAGATAGAATCCCGATAAGTACACGGAGGAAGAGGGTTTTTAGAAAATATATGACATACTGAGAGCATTTTGTCTCTTTTCTAAGCTCATGGATGATATAGTCCTAAAAATAGGAACATGTCACTTTTGTGTTGCTTTCTGGCATCATATTGCACTTGCTTGAAATTTATTGGGATATCTAGTTTCACAAAGTAGAGTATTTGGACTTTTTTGTTCTTGAATTTGTTCACTGTTTTGGCACCTCAATCTTAAATATGCTACATTTTATATAAATGCTTTCTTGTGTTTTTAGTTTTTATTGTTTAATAAATAGTTGGTTTATAAGTTAACATTACATTTTTCATTTTGTGTTTCCCTTTTATAATAAGATACAGTACATTGTCTGTTTTATAATGTAAATATGACAATACTTTGAGAATTTGTGCAGAAGTTTTAAACTGTGTGATGATGCAGTGAGCAGTTTAAAATCATATTGTATGAAAGCACTTTACCGTGACCAAAGGAAAATCAGAAATGTAACAGGCTTTATGCTTCACATACCCAGTTAGAATAAATACTGAGCTATGAACTGAATTATGTAAAAAAAAAATGTATGAAAGCAATTCAACTGTGGATATTATGCCAAAAAGATTAAATAGATATACATCTGTTAAATAATTATGCAGTTGTGTATCCTATAATAGGTTTCTGAGAGGGATAAAATAACCCAATATTTACATTTCTAAAAGTGATTTATCACTTACTGCATAGCAGAAATAAACTCAAGTTCTGCACCTCCAAGAGCAAAGTGTCAGCTATTCTTTTTCCCAAGACTAAATAGTAAGTCTTACAACAATCTGTTTAATTAATTCTAAAGTTTGTGATTCGGCATTTGTAATCAAACCTTGCTGTACAGTTTCTATGCCAGTGGCATAGTCAAGTATATAGAGCTTTATTAAGAAAGGGATGTATGTTGGGTGTGGGACTCAAATCAGTCTATTATAGTATGTTGTAGTAGTTCTGGTATGGTTCCAAGGTTTCCTTCAGATAGATAATATGGCCATCCTGGTGCATCAAAGATGGTTCATCTGACACGAAAATTTATGTTAGTAGGCAGAAAATGTGAATTGTAGAGGAGCGACAACTCCTATTCACTTTCTGCTGATCATTTGGGAAGTCAGCCTGAATGAAGAGAAGAATAGAAATTTGGTCACACAAGTGTTGGCCACTTGAACAATAGCCATCCATTATTTTTGCTGACTGACTGGTCAAATGCAAGGCCTGGATGGTCTGTGTATATACAACTTATAATTGCAAGATTGCAATGCAGTTAGATACAATCCGTGCAGCCCTCCTGCAAGAATTTTTTTTAAAAGCATGCCAATTTTTCATATAATCTTGCTCTTATTCTACAAAACAAGCAATCATGACTCACTATTCACAACACTAAAAGCACACTGCAGGATGACTAAAAACTGATACATATAATAAGAGTCACAATTTGATTATATATAGTTTTTATCAAGCATGATTGTGGCAACATTCAACATCTTAGACTCTGATAAAGCCTCCTTGGTCCAGAACTGGTTACTTGGATTTCTACTTATTCACATTTAACCTACACACAGTATTTATATTCCATTCCATTATCCATCACCTGCTAATCTACCCAAAAATCATGGCTGAATACTTGATGAAAATATTCCAAACTCTTAATCTTTAATAATGAAATGTATGTTAGCCCATTTTTTTTAGCCCATTATTTATTTCGAATACAATTTTGAATGGTGGGATTTGGGCATTTTGAATCCCACCAATTTTATGGCAATGTTAAATTGGATAAAGATTTTGTTATTAACTCCTGTTACTCACCTAAATATATTCTGTATTTCTGATTGCTTGCAATTGTGGTAAATTGGTGGAAATGCTGTTACTCTTTCTGATGTTGGTGGTAAGAATTTAGCAGTCATTTTTTTACTGCAAGCTCATTTGCATTCATGCATGTATTTTCCCTGCAGTCAGCTGCACATAATACCTCATTGAATAAATTTACTTCAAAATGCATTATTTGCACTTCACATTCCAAATTGGGCATGGTTGCCTCTACTGCAGCAAGGTAACCCTGATGCTACTGCCACCTATGGACCAGGTGGTAATTCCAGGGTTCCCTCAGTATCCACTGTCAATGGGTGCAGCACACTAGAAATTCTATACATTTCACTTTCTCACTGCATTTGCAGTCATAAATGACCAATTTAGAACTTGGTGTCATCACCATTATTAATCTTTGTAATTAATATACATAAGTGACAGTACAGGTATGGGATCCAATATCTGAAAACCCATTTCCCAGATAGCTCTGAATTACAGGGAAAACCATCTCCAATATACTTCAATTTAATCAAATGATTAAAATTTTTAAAAAATAATTTTCCTTTTTTAAAAAATAAAACAGTAGTTTGTACTTGATCCCAAATAGGATATAATTGGAGGCAAAATAATAGGTTGGGTATATTAATGTTTAAAAGGAGATAAAAAAATGTAGGGCACACTACCTCATAAAGTAAAAACCACTTAATCATAGACTGTTTAAAGCGTGTTCCAGAAACACATTAGGCATCCATTCCACAGAAGCCACCTGTGTTTTTTAATGTAATAATAAATAGTGGTTTTTACTTCATGAGGTAGTGTTCCCTACATTTTTTCTCATTTTGGATAATCGCAGTTTGAGAAACTGTGCATGAATACAGGCACACTGAATCTTCTGCAGCCTGTCTGAGATAAAGGGAGTGCAGGTGAGCCGAATTGCTCTGTTGAATTACTACATATAATTAATGTTTAAATGATTTTTAGGAGGTATGGAAAGATCCCTTATCTGGATACCCCAGGTGCCAAGCATTCTGCATAACAGGCCCAGGGGCGATCCTGGCCCCTCCGCTGCCTGAGGCAGCAGCAGTTGCTGCTGCCCCCCATCCCCCGGAATTTCGCTCTTAAAGTACCAGAAGCAGCATTTTTGCTGCCCCTGGTACCTAGTGGGGCGCTGCCGCCTGAGGCGACAGCCTCAACTCGCCTCATTGGCGAAGCACCCCTGAACAGGCCCATACTATAATGAGCTCACTATGACAAAATTATCTAACCACCTAAGTAAGTGTGAATGCCCTATAAATAACATTAAAGGAGAAGGAAATCCAAATCTAATCAACATCCTCCCTGAATAGGTCTTGCTGAAGGAAAAATTGCTTCCTTCTCCCTACAATCACTATTTCACTTGTGCGGAAAAACTCCCTCCCCCTGACCCCAAGTGAGAGTCATTGTTGACATTGCCAACTAAAGGAGAAATGGCAGGCAATCACAGATCCCACAGAACGGCTTGTAAAACAACTGAGAACTTTATTTTAGGCCACAAAGTAATTTTAATAGCTTTACGCGTTTTCTGCCTTTAGACACTAAATCATATGCTCATTGCTGAAATTGAGCCTAATGTGACTCAAGGCTGCTATATATATATATATATATATATATATATATATATATATATATATATATATATATATATATATATATATATATATATATATGCAGTATTTATCTTAAGCTGTATGTTGTGAGACGGGATTTATTGATGAGTGTGTCTGCAATAACTGCCATAAAGCAAGGCATGAATGATACAGTAGTTACCTATTTTTGCTTCAGTAGGGAAAAATATTTCCTGGTAATCAACTCCCTTTCTTGCAAAAACATCATTCATGCCTTGCTTTATGGCAGTCATTGTAGATACACGCTTATCATTAAAGCACATCTCACAACATGCAGGTTAAGATAAATAATGCTTTTTTTAAGGTGCTCAGTTACATTTACTACACCCGTATTGGAAGAGGTCTTCATCTTATCTATAAATGTAACATCTGAAGGCATAAAATATATAGAAAATATATGCTTTGTGTGGTTTCTAACTGCTTGAACGCTTATATATAACTCATTCCTTTAACATCATATGCTGTTATTACCCTTCTACCCTAAACCTATCCTCCTCGCTTTTTAAAAACATAATAATACAGGAGATAAATAATATTTAATTATGAAAATTGCCACCTAATGTATACATTAAGATAAATGTTGAACCTAAATGTATGTCGACTTAGTATGGTTCATAAAGTTTTAGCTCAGGTAAACTCGACAATGATCTGGTCTGACAATAACTGAATATTTCAAAAATATAAAATTGGCACAGTCAGCTGCCAGTTTTAACATTTGTTTTAGAGAGACTGTCAGTGCATTGAAAAAGCTCAGCACCTTGAAGTGCTACAGTAATTTTGACAAAATATTATATAGTCTTCAATAAAATGGTACTATACTTAAATCACTATGAGGTCATAACTTGTATCTAACGGCACAATTGATGGGGTTATATTTAAGGTGATTATTTAATTGCATATTAAATGGATCAATATATTGATTAAGATGTTGATGTAAGTTAAGTACCTTTTCAATGAAAGTTGAGGGTGGTCGGAATAGTTCCTGGGACAACCAAGTGCAGGTCCCACTCACTCCTGAGCTACACAATTTGAATTTAGAAGTCCCCTCCTGCACTTATCTGCAGTCCTCCTGTCTGTTTGGATCCTCTGCGCGCACGCACGCAGTTTTCTTTATTTTTGTTTAGTAAATTTTATTTTTGCCTTTAAAACTGTTTTAGTAAAAGTAGTAAAAAGTAAAGTAATTTTTGTTCAGTTTTTAATTTCTTTTTTTGGTGTTCTTTGGTGTACTTGCTTTTAACCATAGATAATGCCTTTTATTCACATGGACATTAGTTAGTTGGCACTCATTTTGGTGATCAGGCCTAGCACACAATGAATGTCCCATTTTAATATAATGCATTCTGTTGCAATGAAGACAGGAAAGTTAAGTTCTTCAACTTCCACCACAGCAAGCCATTTCTTTATCAACCTTGATCTGTGCATAAGGGGTGTTGTTGTGCTGAAACTTGACAACTGGACTGTCAATCTGTTGCCACAAAGTAGACAGTACAGAATTGTCTATAATGTTATTGTATGCCATATCATTAAAGAGCTAGGATAGCTTACCTAAATCATGAAAGACAACAACATACCATTATTCCTCCTCAACCACTTGGCAGGTGCCATTTTTCCGGCATCAGCCAAACCCAGATGTGTCCGACTGTCAGGACTGAGGACAATCGTTTTTAAAAATGGTTGACCAAAAATGGGATTACAATGTAATTTCTCCTACCTCACACCTGTAGTTCACCAGTCCTGCAACTGGTGGTGCGTTTCTTCCGTTGACCCGGCTGGGTCCCTTAGCAACGTGTTCCCCCCCAAAACGTTGAATGTTTGGGGGCTGAATAAAAGGGGATACTCCCCGACTGCATTAACCAGTGTGTGTGCAGATCCGTTTTCTATACACATTCGTGACCAAAAATGGGACCACTTAAGTTGGTCATATATTGTATATGAATAATGATGGTACAATTTCCAAAATCTAAAACTATTTAAATCCATATTTTGCCTACTGGGCAGCAGTAACATGCTTCAAATTGTGCTAATATAGATACCAAGAACAATAACTCTGCTTATAAAGATCCCTTTTAGAAGAGTACACTAGCAAGCCTGCTTTATATTTCAGAAAGTGTTTTGCGATTTACTAAACTCTGATACACTAATGATAGGACTGAACATGGTTCTGGTATATAGAACTCTCTTGATGTCTCGATGCCATAGGCCCTGAAGAGTCATGTTTTATTCAGAGATTTGGTTTGTTTGTATTCCATATACTTAATTTCTGAATCTGCCTTTTTGCCCTCAAATTCTGCTGAGACTGCCTTGTGCAGAGTTACAAGTGATCATTATTTTGCCCTTCTTCAATATAATTGTCCTATCATCTGCATTTGGCACAGCTGATCACTCTCTTCTCATTTCTTAAAGGAATTGTTCAGTGTAAAAATAAAAACTGGGTAAATAGATAGGCTGTGCAAAATAAAAAATGTTTTGAATATAGTTAGTTAGCCAAAAATGTAATGTATAAAGGCTGGAGTGATTTGATGTACAACATGTCAGTCAGAGCACTACTTCCTGCTTTTCAGCTCTCTTGGTTTACACTGACTGGTTACCCTGGTTACCAGGCAGAAACCAATCAGAGACTTGACGTGGGGCCACATGGGTCATATCTGTTGCTTTTGAATCTGAGCTGAATGCTGAGGATCAATTGCAAACTCACTGAACAGAAATGTACCATGTGGCCCCCCTTCAAGTCGCTGACTAACTCAGAGTTATAGAGCTGAAAAGCAGGAAGTTGGATTCTGGCTGTTTTATTAGACATCTGTTCACTGCAGCCTTTATACATTACATTTTTGGCTAACTAACTATATTAGAAACATTTTTTATTTTACACAGCCTATCTATTTTATTTTCACACTGAACTATTCCTTTAAATTCTGCATTTACTTGGCATCCATAGTTAGACTACATCTTGGATCTATTCTTACATTTTAACAGATCTTTTTCCCACAAATGCAAACAAAACATTGTCACCAGTTACACTAAGGGGCTCGATTTAAGAATGCTGGAGTCTTCATGCCCAAGCATTCGGATCCAAAATTGCAAGAGTTTATTAACTCTTGTGTGGTTTTTTGACCCAAATGTTGAGAATGAAGGCTTGAGCATTTATAAAGTGGGCCCTTAGTGTAAGGGTGCTGCAAGTTCTGTATTGGTCTGTTGTTATTCTCCCTAGTTTTCTCCCTGATAAAGGTCCCAAGGGGGACAGAAATGTTGGATGAAGCATCTTATAAAATAAATCATGGTGGAACACATATGAGAGGGCTGGGTTTTTCTTTATAGAATTATACAATTATAGAAAGAATGCAGTTGGTGTTCGAAAACATTGGATTTTTTCCATAAATATTTTCACTTTTGCACAAAATCTTATTTCGGGCTAAAGACAGTATAACACAATCCTTGGCCAAGAAAAGTTTAAAGATATATAAAACTACATGATTAAAAAAAGGTTTTAATTTTATTGCAACTTATCTTTGCTTCACCCAGTAAACAAGAAGGGGGTTGAAAAAATATGTTGAGGAAAGAAGATAAAAAAAATACCAACCACACATTTATCTGCCACTTTCAATTATTTCTCACTAAGCTTTTGTGTTTGCTTAAGATCTGTCTTTTTATTTTAAGAAAATTGAATCAGTCATCTTGAAATGCAACTATCAACAACATTAATACTGCATGATACAGTCCTACAGACTCAGTATTGATCTGTATGAAATTTCATATGACCGTGGAAAACAAATTATTCCACATAACAACCTGGAATTATAAGACAAATATTCAGGCACCTGTTTTTTGGAGTGGAACATAGAAGTGAAGAGTAATGCCTACATACATCAACAATTGTATTGAACTGTCCAGGTTCTTATTAGGAATCCTAATATAGTATATCATATAAATTCTGAATATTTATGGAAAAGTAGGTAAACAAAAAAGAGACATTTTTAAACTGCTGAGAGTTCAGATTTTGCACCTAAATTTCCTTTGTATCTGTTTAATATTTCTCCAATATGCAGTCAGGAATTGCCTAATCACAGTCCATTTTGATGATAATGACAGGTTACCTTAAAGGGGGACTCCACAAAAATATAACTTAAGCTTTTTGAAAAGGAAACATAATTGCAATACCTAATTTAAAAAATATGCAGACTTTTCATGATTTTTAATGGTTCCTGGCAGTTCCCTAAGCCTAGCCCCCTGCTTTCCTGCTGATCTGTCTGACTACTGTTACTTTGTATCTACAACCATCTGTCCTCAGTCTGCATCCTCCAAACCCCACAATTCCCTACACACATGATTTCAATCAGGAAAGTATGCTGCATGCTGTCTGTAAGCTGTGGAGAAGGTGTTACAATTTGTAACATCAGTGTTTCAGTCCCTCCTTCCCTGCCAGGATTTCAATTGCTGCAGAAAGAGAAGAACTGTTAAACAGCTGGATTTCAGCATAGAAAATGGCATTTGTTCATACTTTTTGAAGAGGCAGGTAACTGTGATGGATGTATTAGGGGGTTCTATGTTATGTGGGCCTCTTTATCAAATTTTGGTTTGGAAGCCAGAGTTGCCCTTTAAGATTGCCAGTTTCCATTTCAGTGTTAATTTATAATTATGTTTTATCTCGTTATATATATAAATATTTTTTTGGTATATTAGAAGGTGGTAAATCATAACTCAATATATGCAGATAATGTAACAAGCATACACAATTAAAGCATTTAAAAGAAAAATAAAAAAAAATAGTAGAAATGACAGAATGACATTATCTAGTTCCTGAAATATTTAGGGCTGAAAACTATTCAATGCTGTTTTTGTTATGTTACAGTAGAGGTACTAATATCATTAAAATACTGTATATCATGCTTTCTTGTGTTAAAGAAAATTAGAAGAATTTATGATCCTATATATATGTATATATATATATATATATTCCCTTTTCTAATTAGTGATATTTTGTGTCTTTTCCAACATATTTCAGAGTGAAGTGCAAATGTGAGAACAATATTCTTGAGTTGACAGCTGAACTCTATGTACAGTTTGTATCCAGCAAGTGAAGAAGTAACATGCTTAACTTCCACAGAAAGAGCATTTCTGAGTGCTTTATGCAAATGCCATGACCCTCAAGCTACTACACATTCTTCAACCAGACACCTACCTTCAAAAGTGACAGCAAGCAATAATGTGACAAATGAGCATGCAGTCTGCACATGTGCAACATGCTTTGCCTAAAAATATTCGGATGTGATTGAATTCAATTGACCTTTGTGACAAGGACACAGCAATCAAAAAGTCAGCACAGAAGAAAAACAACTGGCAGGTACTATGTCCTAATTTAGTGTTGTGCTGCGTGCGTTAGAAATTCTGATAATAATTATGCCTTCGGAAAATCTGTCTTATAAAGTATAAGAGTATTTTTAAAGTGAATGTTAAACCTGTATTTTTTACTTGTAAAAAATAGATCTTTTAAAGCAACGGTAAAAAGGATTAAATTCAAGTTACACATGGAGAAGAGTTGCAATTTGGCATTAACATTTTTATTCCACAATAATTGGCATAATATTTTTACCACTGTTTCAACTGCTGTTAATGAGCCCTGTCTATCCCTAATTATTTTCAGGATATCTCAGATAGATTTTTAAGCTTAATTTCTAAGAGAAGACAACACTAATTATTTCTGGATATTTATCTCAAAAGAATTCAACATATTTTTAGAAATTAAAGCAAAATTTAAAAATTTTAATTAACTGAGGTATCTGAAGCAATTAATAAGCACTCCCTATTTTGGTAGCTCTACAGTTAACCTTTATCTATGCTTTATTGGAGTGTATAATAAGTATATATTGAAAGTGTGTTTCTTCAAAAAGTATATACACTGCAAATAGTGATAACCCTATACATGAAAAGACTATAGGTGTCATTTTCTATGGCCCCATACAGTAGTGTGAGAGCAAAAGTGCACAGAGTGCAGGGCTGGTGAGTTCATACTAGCCCTGTTTATTCTACCAGCCATAGGGCTTGTGATAAGTACAGCCCTGTTGTAGCCTTCATCTGGCCTCCACCCTAACTTGCATGATTGAATCATTATTAAAGGGTGAAGCGTGGTGGATCCCTATGTATTCCTGGATTACTGCCAACGGGCACATTTTTCCAGTGTTGATAAATGAGCTCCACTGTTTGGTAACATTTTACTGGCTCGCTTTTAACTAACAGATCAAGTAGATTGGTACCCCATCTGAAACCAACCATAGAAGGGTCCAGGACCTTTCTTCTCAATATTGTATCAGCCTTAATATAATTCTAGTTTTTTTTAACACTCTTACACATTGGGCCAGATTCAGTTCAGTGAGAAAAGGTTTATCACAAGGTTTATCACATGAAAACTCTGTGGGATAAAACTGGAACTAAGTTTTTCTCTTTGAATTGAATCTCATCCATAACTTCACATGATAAACCATGAGATAACTTTTTCTCTCAAAATTGAATCTGGCTTATTTGTAGTTACAAAAGTACAACATAACATACAGATTTTGTTTATTAGCCAGAACAGCCTGTTCCACTGGCTGACTGGACGCACAGGTCTTGCTTTTTTGAAGCAAAGTTTTTGCCCTCCACTTAG
This sequence comes from Xenopus laevis, assembly GCF_017654675.1. Taxonomy (NCBI): domain Eukaryota; kingdom Metazoa; phylum Chordata; class Amphibia; order Anura; family Pipidae; genus Xenopus; species Xenopus laevis. The sequence continues at coordinate 133,485,055 of NC_054373.1, forward strand.
TCGTTAGTCCATGTAGAAAACATCCTTGATTTTCTCCAAAATCTTTCCACACAACATTCCACTAGTGCTGAAAGAATCTGTCTCATTTTACTTCGCTGAAAAATTTGCGAAACCACAGGAAAATTTGCAACACCTTTTTTCTGCTTTGAAGCTACCAATATTTAGTTTTTTTCTTATTTTCAATTCTTGTTGACTGTAGTGATGAGCAAATCTGCAGCGTTTCACTTTGTGTAAGAATTCGCATACCAGCATTAAAAATCACCAAATTGCATTTAAACAAAAGGAAAGGTGAACTTACATGTTATTTTTACTACTACACAAATGCTCTACATTTTTAGAAGACCTCCTATTCCTTCTGCTACAACTGCTTTCTCAGTAAAAAACAAAAAGACTCCCATGTGGCCAGTTTCTCAAAAATATGTCTTTGATTTTTCACATTATCGCTGGTGGCCTGGTAAGTGTAACTACTACTACACTAAGGGGGTTATTTATCAGAACCCGAATTTTAGAGCTATTTGAGCTTTTTTAAACTCAATTGTTTTTTTTTTTTTATTTAAGAAAAAACTTGATGCAAAAATCAGCGAGTTCCATTTACGAAACCAAAAAATTTTAATTGGAAAAACTTGAATCATTTGAATTGATAGAGTTTCAAGTGAAACCCACCAAAAAAACTTGAACATCATGAAGGCTATTACCATTTCAAATGGTCCAAGGGACCTCTGCCATTGATTCCTACATGACCTTTGACAGGTTTTAGATGGTGTATTTTCAGATTTGAGCTATTTCCAGGGTCAGGGTATGATAAATCTTGAAAAAAAAAATTTTTACCCGACAAATCAATTTTGACTAAAAAATGCTAAAACTCAATTTTTTTCCTGGAAAACACAACTCGAACCATAATAAATCTGTCCCTAAGTAACAAGCTTACTAAAATATTAGCTTACAAACACAGGTACAACTAACAATAAATCAGACCACAATGGATAATATATTGGTGCTTTTTATCCCACATTAAAATTAATTAACCATATTTATGGGGCAGATTTATCAAAGGTAAATTTTTGAATGAAAAAAAACTAATTTTGAGCTATTTTTTATGTACTTCGACTAGGAAATAGTCCAAATTCAATTTGAAAAAAAAATTAAAAAATTTGAATATTGAAATTTATCATGTACTGTCTCTTTAAAAATTAAATTTTTAAAGAGACAGTTTTTTCTGGGAAGAACTTCGAATCGAATTTGATTGAATGCGCTATTCCTCCGATTCATACGATTAGAATTCAGCCGAATAGGGACCTATTCAATCAAAAAAACCTTTTGGTTGGTCTTTTTGAATTCGAATTTAGAACTTTTTTCAATTCGAAATTTGACCCTTGATAAATATGCCCCTATGTGTAAAGGTGGTCATAGATGTAACAATTACAAACTTTCCTGTGACCAGCCTGCCAGATTGATAAGCTGACCGATATCCAAGTCTTCTGACAAAATCAGTTGGCTGATCTCCAGCCATACACACTGATTATCATACAAAAATGTTTTTGTACAGTATAATCAACTCGTCTATGGCCACCTTAAATGTATTCAATCTGAAATACTATGTAATGTATTGTTACATGACTGAAATTGAGAATAGAAATGGTTGTGTTAAAGGGATACTGTCATGGGAAAAAATGTTTTTATCAAAATGAATCAGTTAATAGTGCTGCTTCAGCAGAATTCTGCACTGAAACCCATTTCTCAAAAGAGCAAACAGATTTTTTTATATTCAATTTTGAAATCTGACATGGGGCTAGACATATTGTCAATTTCCCAGCTGCCCCAAGTCATGTGACTTGTGCTCTGATAAACTTCAATCACTCTTTACTGCTGTACTGCAAATTGGTGTGATATAGCGCCCCTCCCTTTCCCCTCCCCCAGCAGCCAAACAAAAGAACAAATGGAAGGTAACCAGATAGCAGCTCCCTAACACAAGATAACAGCTGCCTGGTAGATCTAAGAACAACACTCAATAGTAAAAACCCATGTCTCACTGAGACACATGCAGTTACATTGAGAAGGAAAAACATCAGCCTGCCAGAAAGCATTTCTCTCCTAAAGTGCAGGCACAAGTCACATGACTAGGGGCAGCTGGGAAATTGACAAAATGTCTAGCCCCATGTCAGATTACAAAATTGAATATAAAAAAATCTGTTTGCTCTTTTGAGAAATGGATTTCAGTGCAGAATTCTGCTGGAGTAGCACTATTAACTGAAAAAAACATGTTTTATAATGACAGGATCCCTTTAATCCAAATGACTTCCAGTACTGACTGAGTAGTTAAATGAAGAAAACATTAAGCATAGCAGAAACATTTTCTTTACTATAAAAAACAGCACAACAGTGCATAATAAATAGAAACCTGCACTATTAGAGAGCCCTACTCACAAGAGATTACAATCTAAAGGGTGAGGCAACAGTTGAAACATAATGGTGTTGAAGTAAATACGATCAAGTGGCTTCTTAATCTGTAACGTTAAACTGCCAGTAAAAGCTTTTCTCAGCAGAACTGCATTGTCTGACAATGATTAATATTCAAACACACCAAGCGGCTTGGGTGAACATATAGGAAGAGCATTGGGCTTGATTCACTAAAGGCTGGTAAAGGTTAATGCACAAATTATTGCCTGGATCTTGCATTAACTTTCATCTGTCAATTTATAATGGTGATATGTCATATATAAAATCCACGTGGAGTTACAAAAACCAAATATACTAAAAAAAATCTATATCTGTTAATTACTCATGATAATCTGGTTCATGAAATTTGAAATTAGGTAGATAATTGGGACCATTTAAAATATTTTATAACCTACAGCCAAGAAAATTAGTCAGCATTTGTGAATATTTTTTGTAAAATGTTATTGAGAATAATATTAATGATAAAAGACAAAACAGAAGATGTATGTCATTGTGTATGTATATAGGATCTTTTATGCTGAATTTTCAGGACCTGGGGCTTTCTGGTAAAGGGATATTTGGATCACCACAGCTTAAAAAATGGTAAAAATGATTTAAACATTAGGGGGCCAATTTACTTAGTTCGAGTGAAGGAATAGAATAAAAAAAAACTTCGAATTTCAAATGTTTTTTTTGGCTACTTTGACCATCGAATTGGCTACTTCGACCTTCGACTTGGAATCGAACGATTCGAACTAAAAATCGTTCGACTATTCGACCATTCGATAGTCGAAGTACTGTCTCTTTAAAAAAAACTTCGACCCCCTAGTTCGCCACCTAAAACCTACCGAAGTCAATGTTAGGTCCCCATAGGCTTAGCAATCTTTTTTTGGTCGAAGAAAAATCGTTCGATCGATGGATTAAAATCCTTAGAATCGAACGATTCGAACGATTTTTTGAACGAATTGCAGTAAATCCTTCGACTTCGATATTCGAAGTTGAAGGATTTCCATTCGGCAGTCGAATATCGAGGGTTAATTAACCCTCGATATTCGACCATAAGTAAATTTGCCCCTAAATAAATCCAATAGCATTTCCCCCCATCAATATGGATTCATGCAATTTAGTTACCATCAAGTATATGATACTATGCTTTTATTACAGCAAAATGGGTAATCATTTTTAAAAATTAAATTTTTTTGTTTCAAATGTACTTTATGAAAGATAATAGGTTTCCAGATAACTGTACATACCTGTACAGTGAGAACAACCATTATAACAGGGGTATGAATCATTTTCAGTGTTGTGGTCTGGAGTTTTCAGGGGTATGGTACCAAAACATCAGCATTTAATATATGTTATTTTTGTCTGATGCATGTTACTATTCTCTTGGTGTTTTCCTGACAGAACAGTCCCAGAGATTGGGTCACTTAGGTCACCACATTTGATGAAACTTTTGTGATAGCCCACATATTATAGTTATGATGAGTTATGCCTGTACAAAGCAAGGGTTCATATGTTAAATTATTTGTCTAGTTAATAAACATTTTCTTTTAGTAAAATTTGCATTAAATAATACATTTTCCCAGAAATGAGTACTAATATATTTCAATATACCTTCACTGCTTATATAAGATTATATAAGATTTGATTTGACTAGTCAACAGTCTGCTAGTTAACAAACATTTTAAATTATTTTGTAAATATGGGCAGTAGCTGAACTGTTCTAGAAATCCGTAACTTAAACCTTTTAGCGATTTCTAGTTGTGGGTTGTGGTACAGACTTTCCACTCATATTTTTACTTCAAATAAGATTGATCTTAAATCTTTTTTTTTTAGAGTAAGGCATAATACTACTTTAAGCACAGCAGAGTAATTTGTTTTATTTTAAAAAACTTTTTGCTTTAAAAATGTCATCTATTGAGAATAGAACTACAATGAAAAAAAACAAATGACATTACTTTAGATGTTAAATTGCATCTGCAATATACAGCATTTGATATTTGACAGTATAATAATAAAACAAAAATAGGCAGTAATAATTTGAATGCTAAAGCAAATACTTAATCAAACAACCTTGGCAAACAAGGGCCAGAACTAGGGGAAGGTAGAAGAGGCAGCTCCGATTGGGGGGCGCTGGGCAGCTACCTCTTCTGCCTACTCCTAGACCAGACCTGTCACTAGACCTGCGCCCCTGAATGCTGCTTCTGTGTATGCTTGCATGGAAAGCGTTACTGCGCATGTGCACGTGAGCTCTGATGACGCACATACGCGCACGATCGCTACTGTTGCGCATGCGAACACGAGCGCTACTGATGCACAAGCGCACGTGGGCCCTGCTGCGGAGAGACGGAGATGGGGGGCGAGCTATCAGGCTGGGCTGCCTAGGGCGCCCGACCGGACAGGCCCGCCTCTGTCCAGGCAAACTCTACTAGTTGTTGTTAACTTTGGCAAGGTAATAACCTATACTGTTTAGAAAGCTTATGATAAAATGTCGGCACTCTATATGGGGGTTTCTTCTAATTTCAGTTGATGAATAGTTTACTTTAAGTTTCTTGAGACTATTCATTCCAGTTATTTATTTATTTCAGTGAAATTATGTGCATTTTCAATTCTCAACCAGTGACTTAAATAACATTTGTGTTTTACAGCCTGACAGAAAAACTAATTGCTCCCCATGTGAGCAAGTTTTTCATTTTCTATATTATGCCTATCATGTGCCAGCCAGATTCTCAAAATATTCTTAATATATGCCCAAATTGCTCCAGGAGTCACCAGTTTCTAAATTTTCATTTACAGATGTGACATTACCCAGAGGTGCCTTAGGGATAATTATAAAAATCTTCTACCAACAAGATTTTGCATAGTTTTATATGCCTGGAGTTCAAAATAGGCCTCTAAAATACAGCCTAATACATATTTAAATACATATGTATGACTGATTCCTTCTTTCAACAATTATATGTGATATTATGCAGTATGTGGAATGTATTTAAACCTTTTTCCTGTTCGTGCTGAAAACTACTACCTGCTAAAACCAAAAATTATGATCTTTGTTTCCTTAGGGTACAATCATTAACTACATTCCATATTAAGGTCAAACCAAGAAAGCAAATAATTCTAATTTTTATTTTATGATTTCCTTTTTCTCTGTAATAATAAAACAATGTGTTTTACATATCCTAATAAAGATACACTAAGGGGGTTATTTATCAAGGTCGGAATTTATCTCAATATCGGCTGCTACAAACTCTGATCTAACCCGCTCGGGTTTTTTTAATGTTTATTTATTGTTACATTTTCCTGAAAATTTGCTTTGCGGGAAAAGCTCAGATTTTCACGATTTTTCGTGAATTTTCCCCGAAATCTCAGAATTTTTCGGAGTTTTCACCCGAAAGCTCCGGAAACATTGTGAAATTGCCTGAAACCCCCAACACAACCAAAAATCAATGGGACTGTTCCCATTGACTTTTATGCAACCTCTACAGGTTTGAGATGCCGTGTTTTTATATTCTGGCTTTTTAGCCCTCAGGGTTTAATAAATAACAAAAAATGTGTGATTTTTTTTTAAAAGTCAGATTTTATAAAAAAAAAAAATCACAAATTTTTTGGATTTCGGGGAATTTCGGGTATTCGGAGCTTAGTAAATAACCCCCTTAATCCTTATTGGAGGCAAAACAATCCTGTTAGGTTTATAAAAAGTTTAAATGACTTTTAGTACACTTAGGGGGTGATTTATTTTGTGCAAAAAAATCATGAATTCGTATTAGGGTTTCCAAAAACTAAATGTTTGACATTTATTAGGAGTAAATAGTTTGAATGTAAAATTTTGAATGTAAATTCAAATGTACAATATTACCATCTAAAAGCTGGCATGTAGAAGTCAATGGAAGTTGTCTTAGGTAAAATGTAAGCAATGTTTTAAATTCAGATTTTTCTTGTTTTTCTTTGAGAGTTTGTAGACCCATAGTATAATATGAATTTAATTAAAAAAATTCACAGTTTATTGAAATTTTATCCAAAACTTTCCAAATTATGGGAAGGCCATCTCCCATAGATTCTATTTTAAGCCTACATAATTCTAATTGTTATAAATGTAAATCATTTTTTTCTCTGTAGTAATAAAACAGTACCTTGTATGTGCTAGTACTGGAGGCAACACAATTCTATTGGTTTTATTTGATGTTTAAATGATTTTTAGCAGACTTAGAGGCCTGTTTATTAAAGGTCAAATTTGAGGTTTTTGAAACCATGAATAAACTTATTTCCATGAATATCAGTCATTTATCAAAAGATCCAAACCGAAAACACACAAACAGGAAAAGTCTAATATGACTTTTCCATATTGTCACACAAAAGCCAGCATCAAGTACTCCTGTAAACCTCAAAAACCACAAAGCAAAGAAAGGGGCAAAGGGTAGAGGGGACATCTGCCATTGACTTCTACATGATTTTGACAAGTCTAGCTGGAGTATTTTTGGATTGTGAATTGTTGCATAATAAATCCCAGAAAAGTCATGCTTTTTTGGATTTTTGGTGACAAAAAGCCAGATCCGAAAAAGTTTAGTAAATTTGCACCACTGGACACCACTGGGATCACCTGACAGTAGTTAGCTGGGAGCTACAACATTGAGTTGTGTAAAATGAACATTTAGATGGTGCATTAAGGTGACCATAAAATTCAGACAAAGGCAAGAAATCTTCTGCACATTCTCGGTGGTTTTGTTTTCTCTCTATTTTTTACCCACCTCAAATGCATTTTTGCATAGCTGTATTTTTTCAGTCTTTTTCATAAATAATAATTTCACCAGGTTTTAGAATTCTTTTGGAAAAAACAATTGGGAAAAAGGAACCACAATAAAAAGAAACATTATCCTGAATAAAAAAAAAGAGATTGATCTTTTTCTACAATTCATGCAAAATCAAAGCTTGAAAATTAATGTATTTGCCCTTAAGTAATCAGAGCTAAATAAATATAATTAGTTGCAAATTATACATTCCTAAAGTACTGCATCCCAGTAGTCTTCCTAAACATTGTTTGCTGAGATTTGTCTGTCTGACAACAACTTAACTCAATGAACGGTGAGAATATCCTTGGTTTAAATCAAATTCTGTAATGTCATTACATCAGTTGCCTTCTGTGTGATTTTCTATCTTGCTTTATGGGCAGACATCTGTGAGAGTAATAAAGTCTAGGAAATCTTTAAAAGAAAATTTCTCCAAAACAAATGCACTCATCTATAAAATAGAACATACTTACTTTATGCTCAGCATATTTTTAAAAAGTACATTTATTGTCAAACTGCACCACTGGATGGCACCCTTGTTCTATCTGCAAATCCTGCAGTATCAGTCTCACCAAATAAATTATTAAAAGATTTAAAAAAAAAAGTGTGGGAGATTACTTTCCTGTGTAATTGACTTTGGTCACCTCACCAGAAGCCCTCCTCCCTTTGTTAATATATTTATCAAAATATATCAAACATCATGCACTTTAACAAATATCCAACCCTGTTTTATAAAATAAACTAAGTTAAGCTATCCCTAATAATATCAGTGGTTTGAATCAGATTAGTATAGAATTGTTTTTACAAGAAAATTAAAAAAGAAACCCTGTCTGCCTTCTGTGTGTTCATGGTTCAGTTGTGTGAAATGCATCTACCAATAAAAGTGTATGGAAAGATTAAAAAGCGCACACACATGATGCTATTAGTCATCATCATCATCATCATTTATTTATATAGCGCTGTCAAGATACGCAGTGCTTTAGTCAGTGTTTCATACATCACACAGGTTTACATATATCATTTCGTATTTCCTTCTGGATTAAACATCAAGGGCAGAATGATGACGCTAAGTTAATGCAAGAAGAGTGTCCAACCTGTGTACTATAAACAGTATTAGTAATGCCTAACACGTCTATTCCCTCTATTCCCTCGATGCAAGCTCCTAAAATGTCAAGGACATTTTATTTGTATGCACTTTGAAGAGAGAATGCCTTGTTGGAAACCATGTTCGTTCTTCCTGATATCAGAAATAGTTGCCTATTTGTTGCTGTTCTTCCTGTTGGCATCTAAATTTAAAAGTATCACCCTACACCTGAATAATTCTCATACACATATTACTGGTTAGTTCAGCAGATTTGTATCCACCCTTGCTGACTTTTTGCAACCACTCGGGATTTGCTAAAAACAGCATAGGTTGATTTCAAAGTTTACATGTAATTCTGAATGATAAGTGATCTTTATATCCTGCTGAACAATTATGATAAAGGGGATTTATGACTGTAGTATTAATTACTTTTCCAGTATAGGTTAATTAAACATTTTTAGAGTCAAGTTATTGGTTAATATAATTGCTACTAAAAGTAGTATTTGGTTATTTTTTTCTGTTTTCTCTAATTGACTCTTCAGAGAATACAGAAGTTTCAGGAGTCAGAAACAGCAGTACAGACAATATTAAGGGGGTTATTTACTAAACCTCAAATTTTTCTGCTCAACTTGTTTTGGCAAAAACTTGAATGTTTCGTGAAAAAAACCTCAAAATTTTCAAGATTTATTATACCCTGATGCTGCAAAAAGCACAAATCTGCCATCTCAAACCTGTTGAGGTCCTGTGTAAGTCAACCATTCCAGGGTTTTTAAGCAAAAACTAGAAAAAAATTGAGCGATTTGGGAAAAAAGCCCATAAAATTCATACGATTAGAGTTTTCTCTCGATTTTATCACGTTTTTTCACAATTCCATTAATTTGAGTTGTTTAATTTATATTTAAGCTAAAATCTGACATGGGAGTTTGGAAAAGATGTATTAATATTATAAGATGAATTCAAATTTTAGTAAATAACCCCCTTATAGTTAGTAAGATGCTGCTTTCAGGGCTGAATTACAATAGTGTGCGCCCCTAGGCCCACTGCCGTTTTTCGCCCCTGTCCCCTACCCTTTATTCGTGCACATTTTCATCATCTGGACCGGAGCAATGTGGATTTCAAAAATTATTGTATCTCCAGTGCGTCCCCAGTGTTTTTGAACCAATGTGGGTGTGGTTGGGCAGCATGCCACCCCCCTAAAATCCTGCCACCCTAGACCCGGGCCAAGGTCTCTTTTCCACAAATCCAGGCCTGGATGCTGTTAAGAAGAATCATATCAGCAGCCTGAAAAAAACAACAAAAATGTTTAGTTGGCGGGGTATTTACTAAAACCCGAATTTAATTGTTTTATTAAAACAAAGTTGATCTAACTCCCATCCATGAATTTAACTAATTTATCAAAAACACAGTTCAAAAAGTCAGTGCAAAAAACAAAATTGAACGTCAATTTGAATTATGCAACTTTTTTGAATTGATACTCCAAAAAATTTACTTTATAAAATTGTCTCCGTGACAACTCAGATTTATCAGATTATTGTATGAAAACCAGTGCAGATCACGATGTCCAAAAACATGTCCATGGACATCTGCATTTGACTTCAACAGGTTTTAGCTGGAGTATTTTTGGATTTGGATTTTTAACAGATTTGGGGTATAATAAATCTCTAAAAATGTAAGGTTTTCACTTTAAAAACTCAACCATAAAAAGAGATTTAATAAATAGGCCCCTTAATGTATATTGGAAAGTTGCATAGAATAAGATTTTATTGTATTGCACAAAAAAGTCTTTTGGCAATTAGCAAAACCGATATTTGTTTTGTACATACTTTTTTTCAGAATTCAAAGTTATTTTTTTAAGTCCACAGTGTTAAAAACACAGATTTTAAGGAGAATAAAGAGCATGTAAAAATTCAATTGGTATCTGTTGCCCTAAAATATTTCCCCCCACCAAAGGTGCTGTCTAATAGAGCCCACACTACAGTTGAACAGTTGAACAGTTGAGGGTAACAGTAGTTTAAAAAATAAAAGTGGCCCCACCAGTGCTAGGACACTCTCACAAGGAGGGAGCTCCGAGTGCTAGTGGCCATGTTGTATAGAGAGAGCATAATGAGCTTCTGATGTCATGCGCATAATGAGCAAGTTGCAGCATTTTCTTATTATGCACATATGTGTGCCCTAGCACTGGAGGGGGACAATTTTTCAAAAGAAAAACTACTGTTAACCCCCAACTGGAGTACAGGCTCTATTCTAATATACCTTTAACAAATATGCTGTAGAAGAATTGCAAAAAAATGAACACCTAAGATTTTAAGAGGGCACTCCACAATGTATACCATTTATGAGTCTAGCATAGAAATAACGAAGTTTTGAATCTCACTACTGCTCCCTACTTGCTTCAACCATTTAACTTATAAAAGCCATTCTGTTCAAATTATGAAAATAACCAAGTGTTTCAGCCCGAAACACAGTTTGAGTTGGGAAACTCACATAAGGTTTCCTTAAAGATTGCTCAAGCTGAAAATTTCAAGCAATCTTAAATCAGGCCTTTTTGTAGCAAATGTATTTAAACATTGGGAAGTGCCGTTTTTTTTTTTTAAAGGGGTACTAGTTTGGATGAGTGTACCAAGTAAAAAATCCACCATTCTAAAAATCTCATAGGAATCAATAGAAAGTGGGTGAATTTTTCTGTGGTGAGCCCTAAACTCACATTTTCCTAAATCTGCCTGATTTATAGAATCAACGCTAAACGCTAAAACTCGCTTACAGTGGACTTTGAAAAATCTAAGGGTTTTTTTTGGAAAAACTTCGAATCCAATTCAATCGAATGCGATGTTAATTTGATTCGTACGATTCGAATTTTTTTTCCAAAAAAAACCCCTTAGATTTTTCAAAGTCCACCAATTGACTCCAAATAGGTTTTAGAAGGTTAGGCTAAAATTGGGCAGGTTTTAGATGGCGAATTAGCTCGAAATTACATTTTTTAAATTTTTTTAATTCAAATTTTCACTTCGACCCTTGATAAATCTGCCCCTTAATATCAATGGGGAGTCAGCTGGTTGATGAGAACAAAAAAAAAGTTTAGATTCTGAACTGAATATTTTTGAATATTTTTCGTCTGTCTACTCAAATGAGTATCCATTTAATGAAGGAACCAGTAAGTGAAGGTTTCCTTCTTAACAGTACCAATTCTAGTAATACAACTAATGATGCATGGTTCACACATGATGAAATTCAAAAGAGACTAGAACATGTTAAGATTAACAAAGGTCCGGGGCCAGATGGTATTCATCCTAGGGTAATTAGCGAGATTAGCTCTGTGATTGCCAAACCTCTTTACTTAATTTTTCAGGATTCATTGGGATCTGGCATAGTGCCAAGAGACTGGCGAATTGCTAATGTGGTGCCTCTATTCAAAAAAGGATCCCGTTCTCAGCCTCAAAACTATAGGCCAGTTAGTTTGACGTCAGTGATAGGAAAGCTTTTCAAAGGGTTAATAAAGGATAAGATACTGGACTTCATAGCAAATCATAATACTATGAGTTTGTGCCAGCATGGTTTTATGTGTAATAGATCTTGCCAGACTAACTTAATTTCTTTTTATGAGAAGGTAAGTAGAGACCTCGATTCTGGGATGGCAGTGGATGTGATTTACTTAGACTTTGCTAAAGCATTTGATACAATGCCACACAAAAAGTTACTGGTTAAATTAAGGAATGTTGGCCTGGAACATAGTATTTGTACCTGGATAGAGAACTGGCTAAAAGATAGACTACAAAGAGTGGTGGAAAATGGAACATTTTCTAATTGGACCAGTGTTGTTAGTGGAGTACCGCAGGGCTCTGTACTAGGTCCCATGCTTTTCAACTTGTTTATTAATGACCTGGAGGTGGGCATTGAAAGTACTGTTTCTATTTTTGCAGATGATACTAAATTGTGCAGAACTATAGGTTCCATGCAGGATGCTGCCACTTTGCAGAGTGATTTGTCTAAATTGGAAAACTGGGCAGCAAACTGGAAAATGAGGTTCAATGTTGATAAATGCAAGGTTATGCACTTTGGCAAAAATAATATAAATGCAAGTTATACACTAAATGGCAGTGTGTTGGGAGTTTCCTTAAATGAGAAGGATCTAGGGGTCTTTGTAGATAACACATTGTCTAATTCTAGGCAGTGTCATTCTGTGGCTACTAAAGCAAATAAAGTTCTGTCTTGCATAAAAAAGGGCATTAACTCAAGAGATGAAAACATAATTATGCCTCTTTATAGGTCCCTGGTAAGGCCTCATCTGGAGTTTTCTATTCCAGTCCTTAAGAGGGATATAAATGAGCTGGAGAGAGTGCAGAGACGTGCAACTAAATTGGTTAGAGGGATGGAAGACTTAAATTATATGGGTAGACTGTCAAGGTTGGGGTTGTTTTCTCTGGAAAAAAGGCGCTTGCGAGGGGACATGATTACACTTTACAAGTACATTAGAGGATATTATAGATAAATAGCAGGGGACCTTTTTACCCATAAAGTGGATCACCGTACCAGAGGCCACCTCTTTAGACTAGAAGAAAAGAACTTAGGGGGTTCTTCACAGTCAGGACAGTGAGGTTGTGGAATGCACTGCCGGGTGATGTTGTGATGGCTGATTCAGTTAATGCCTTTAAGAATGGCTTGGATGACTTTTTGGACAGACATAATATCAAAGGCTATTGTGATACTAAGCTCTATAGTTAGTATAGGTATGGGTATATAGAATTTAATTAAAAGTAGGGAGGGGTATGTGTATGGATGCTGGGTTTTCATTTGGAGGGGTTGAACTTGATGGACTTTGTCTTTTTTCAACCCAATTTAACTATGTAACTATGTAACTATGTAAGGTTTCCTTCTTAAAGGAAAACTATACCTCCAAAATGAATACTTAAGCAACACATAGTTTATATCATATTAAGTGGCATATTAAAGAATCTTACCAAACTGGTATATATATTTAAGTAAATATTGCCCTTTTACATCTCTTGCCTTGAACCACCACCGTTTAGTGATGGTCTGTGAGCTGCTTTAGAGATTACCTGACCAGAAATACTACATCTTTAACTGTAATAGGAAGAAGCAAAAGACAGAACTCTGTCTGTTAATTGGCTCATGTGACCTATCAAGTGTTGTTGGTTGGTTTGTTCGTGTGCACAGTGAATCGTATGATCCCACGGGGCAGCCCTTATTTTTAAAAATGGCAGTTTTCTACTTATGCACATACTACTAGAAAAGTATATTATTATGAAGATGGTTTATTTACATGAAGCAGGGTTTTACATATGATCTGTTTTATGCAATATCTTTTTATAGAGACCTACATTGTTTGGGGGGTATAGTTTTCCTTTAATAGTCCCAATTCTAGTAATACAACTAATGATACATGGTTCACACATGAGGAAATTCAGAAGAGACTAGAACATGTTAAGATAAACAAAGGTCCAGGGCCGGATGGTATACATCCCAGGGTTATTAGCGAGCTTAGCTCAGTGATTGCCAAACCTCTTTACTTACTTTTTCAGGATTCATTTAGGTCTGGCATGTTGCAGAGAGACTGGCGAATTGCTAATGTGGTGCCGCTATTCAAAAAGGGATCCTGTTCTCAGCCTCAAAACTATAGGCCAGTTAGTCTGACATCAGTGGTAGGAAAGCTTTTTGAAGGGTTAATAAAGAATAAGATACCGTATATACTCGCGTATAAGCCGAGTTTTTCAGCACCCAAAATGTGCTGAAAAAATCGACCTCGGCTTATACGCGGGTCAGCTAAATCCCTGCACATACCGTAGCCAATCCCTCCACACACCTCCCTCTCCCATAGCGCATCAGGACTGTCTGTGACTGACTGCACGTGGCGGCCATGGGCGCCGCCATTTTGGGAGCGACGCCGGCAGGGAAGGACGCGCCGCCCGGAGCTCCTGGACCTGCTCCGGGCGGCGATCGTGACAGTCGGTACGGTACCTATTTTCTTTTACCTACCCAGCACATGCATGAGTAGCCAAGCTCAAATGCTTATTAAAAGAATAATCTATTTTTAAATTTCGTCTGTTCAGTGCCCGGACCAGATATTCAAAACCTCATATTTTCAGGGCAGCAGCCCCTAACTTTAAGTTCTCTACAACAGTCCAAATGTCTGGTTGTTCTACCCTGGGAGCACGTGACAGCCGGAGTTCCTAAACGGACTGGGTTAGGCGTAGCCATATCACTGGAAGATAAGTCATTTGGGAAGAAAAATGAATATTATCTCCTGAGGATGGCAGAACAGTAATTTCACAGCGGTGTCAGAATCCACATTTTGAAATCTGACATGGGGCCCCTAGGCTTATACACGAGTCAATAAATTTTTCCAGTTTTCTTAGGTAAATTAGGTACCTCGGCTTATACACGGGTCGGCTTATACACGAGTATATACGGTACTTGACTTCATAGCAAATCATAATACTATGAGTCTGTGCCAACATTGTTTTATGCTTAATAGATTCAATTACTTTTTATGAGAAGATGAGCAGGGACCTCGATTCTGGGATAGCAGTGGATGTGATTTACGTGGACTTTGCTCAACTATTCAATACAGAGCCACACAAAAGGTTACTGGTAAATTAAGGAATGTTGGCCTTGAACATAGTATTTGTGCCTGGATATAGACTACAAAGAGTGGTGGTAAATGGAACATTTTCTAATTGGACCAGTGTTGTTAGTGCAGTACCAACGGGCTCTGTAATAGGTCCTTTGCATTTCAACTTGTTTTTTAATGACCTGAAGATGGGCATTGAAAGTACAGTATCTATTTTTGCAGATTATATTGAATTGTGCAAAACTAGGTTCCATGTAGGATGCTGCCTAGTATAAGCCTAGACACAACTTTCTCTAATACAGCCAATTATCTTTGCTGAGTGATTTTTGTTATTTTAGCAAATTATTTGTTAGCTTTACAAAACACCAAGTGAATATTTGTAGACTTTAAATTATATTATGCCTAAAAATATACAAATCATTCTCAATCATTTCAATCATTAAAGGAACAGTAACACCAACATTTTCGGCAAAGCAAAATAGGTTAGATTCGCCCATCTCTATTAAAAGTAATAATGTATAATATACAAAAATTCAAAAGGAAAATTAGAAATTGCAACTATTATCCTTATATTTCCTGTATTCATATATTTTGCAGTAGGAGGTTATTATATCCTATAATACACACATTTTAATGAGGCACATGTACAAGTGACATCATTAAATATCAATATAATGACACAATAAACACTTTATTGTTATGAAAAATTGGCATTTTTGTAAATGCTCCAAAACTTCACTGCCTTTAAGTTTGTTTCAGTGTAAATCCATTACTGAACAGGGTATGTTAAGAGAAGGATTTCCATGAAGTTGTTATGGTAGGGATGTGGATCATGACAGAGCTTCTGGACAATAAACACATTTCTGATCTTAATAGTAAAGTATTCCATTTTCTACATTCTTATTGGTCCTTAGGGATGTCGCGGACTGTTCGCCCGCGAACTAATTCGCGCGAACATCGACCGTTCGCGTCTGCCGAATGTTCGCGAACGTCGCGCAACGTTCGCCAATTTGGGTTCGCCTTAGCTGGCGCTTATTTTTGCCCTCTCACCCCAGAGCAGCAGATACATGGCAGCCAATCAGGAAGCTCTCCCTCCTGGATCACCCCCACACCCCCTGGACCACTCCCCTTCCATATATAAACTGAAGCCCTGCAGCGTTTTTTCATTCTGCCTGTGTGTGCTTGGAAGAGCTAGTGTAGGGAGAGAGCTGTTTAGTGATTTGAGGGACAGTTGATAGTAACTTTGCTGGCTAGTAATCTACTTGATACTGCTCTGTATTGTAGGGACAGAACTCTGCAGGGATTTGAGGGACAGTGAGTTTAGGTTAGTTAGCTTTGCTGACTAGTAATCTACCTTCTACTGCAGTGCTCTGTATGTAGCTGCTGTGGGCACTGCTTCTGATCTCATCTGCTGACTGCTGTAATAACCCAATAGTCCTTGTAAGGACTGCTTTTATTTTCTTTTTTGTTTTTTTACTTTGCTACTATAAGAGCCCAGTGCTATTAGTCTAGCTGTGTTGGGGAGTGGGACTGGTGTGCTGCTCCTCCTAGTAGTTCACCACTACCAGCACCAACCAGAGTCAAAATTGTTACAAAGTATCTTATTTGCACCTGTTAGCTGTTCTGAGCTCTTTGCCAAAAGCTAATTAAGTTAGAAACTGTTTTTTTTCTGGCTGTTCAGTTCAGAGAAAAGAGGGACTGGTGTGCTGCTCCTCCTAGTAGTTCACCACTACCAGCACCAACCAGAGTCAAAATTGTTACAAAGTATCTCATTTGCACCTGTTAGCTGTTCTGAGCTCTCTGCCAAAAGCTAATTAAGTTAGAAACTGTTTTTTTTCTGGCTGTTCAGTTCAGAGAAAAGAGGGACTTTCCAGTACAAAAGAGGGACAGGGGGTTGAGTGGTCAAAAGAGGGACAGTTGGGAGGTATGCAAGTGCCACCTAGCTGTGTGAGCTTTTTCACATTCTGTCTAAATAACAATAATAATTCTGTGTCCGTAAACATCACCTGAGTGATGTTTTTACAGCAGCAATAATATATTCCGTACCCACTACTGTATACGTTGCCCTTGCAGGCATTGTTTGCCCAGTCTTTAACCAAGTGCCACCTAGCTGTGTGAGCTTTTTCACATTCCGTGTCCAGAAACATCACCTGAGTGACGTAGTGTGATTTCTGCCCTTTACAGCACAAAACGCAGCGCTGTGTCAACAATGTATTTTTCAGATACATTTTTGCCCTTGATCCCCCTCTGGCATGCCACTGTCCAGGTTGTTGCACCCTTTAAACAACTTTAAAATCATTTTTCTGGCCAGAAATGTCTTTTCTAGCTTTTAAAATTCGCCTTCCCATTGAAGTCTATGGGGTTCGCGACGTTCGCGAACCGTTCGCATTTTTGACGCAAGTTCGCGAACATTTTTTCCGCCGTTCGCTACATCCCTATTGGTCCTTCCACATTTTTCGAAAGCAGTTGTTAGCATTAATTCTAGTTGAACATCATATTCCCATTAAAACTGCTGTTCAGAAAATTTATCATTTTATTATATTCCTCGCTAAATCAGACATTTCGTATAATAAATATTTCAATCTAAGAAATGACATTGCAGCAGAATGAAAATAAATGACAATGCTATTTCCAAAGAGATAATGCATTATATCAGAATGTGCAAAATGGCCAAGGTCCTTGTCTCTGACAAGACAATGTTCAAAATGACACAGACAGAACATTTGCTTAGCCCAATCAGAGAGTCTTAAAATAGAAGCATATACTAAAAATTAACTATATGCAGGTGAGCATGACTTTCATACACCTGACAATTTATTGAAGACAATTTGTTTCTGTTCATTTTAAAAAAATGTTGCAGTTAATTTGTATAAATTTGTACCAATTTTGTATTTGTATAAATAATGCACCAATACTATAATATTCAGTCTTTAACAGCTGTAAGAAGCAATTATTATGAATCAAAATTAGCAATAATTGCCATATAATCTGTTGATTTATTCTTTATTTGTGGCAATTTGTTCAAATTTATGAGGACTTTCTGTATTGTGTCCAAAAAATGCAATTTCTGCATAGAACCATTTATTCATGATTGAATACTGCCTTAACTCTTGCTTGTCTGTGCAATCTTTGTAAACACCAAAAGAACAATACCACCACTTTATGGAAACTAGGGATGTTACGCTGTTATAGTCTGTGGAGACTCAGAGACGTCAGAGAAGCACAGGTTGGTCAAGATTTCTATGGGGAAACATTTCTTTCCATTGACAAAAGCTATTAAATTAGAACTGTTGAAGATTCTTAATAATTTTCCCATTTAAAATGTTGGTAAATCTGCTCCTACATTTTATATTCAGATAGTATATTTGAATTGATAGTAGTTCATCATTTTTGCTCTTTCTTTCTCTACAATACTTCTCACCTTTATTTCTATAAATAACATTATCATGAAGATCATATACATTATCATTAACTTGCAATGACCTCAGCCATCTGATAAAATGCATGTCTTTTAATGCATTTACCCAAGCTGTAAGATGTTTTCTGCATACCTGATAGCAAACATATCATCTCTTTGTAAGCATCATGTTTTTTTTAATATATTGTCTTATGAGTTTTGTGTAAAACCTACAATCTTACATATGAAACACATAACATACAGATACCATCAGTAATAATAAAAAATGTAAATTATATTTCAATATCCTTCAACAATATGTCCGTGTTTTTGTCAGCCGTATAATGCAGAAAATTATAAATGGCAAACTATATCACAGTCACCTGTTTGCAAAGAATAGTCTTTAGCACATCTTCTTTAGCACACATCTTTAACAATCTTCTCTCAAGATTTAGACCCGGCATATGCTGAAAACTCTTAAGTAATAATCCCAGGAAATTCAGCCACAAAAAAAGAGAGATGTCTATGTCTTGCACTAGACTTTTGCTTTATTTCATTTTTGTGTTATACAGTATGACATTTTAAGTAAAGAGCCAAACTCCAGTTCTTTTATTGCAATGCCCACATTTTAAGAATGAAACATGATTAATGCTTTTACTAACTCTGGTCATTATATTTATTAGATCTAAACATGTTTAATTTTAGCTGGTCAGTATTTTCTACATTCACCCACTGTTACCATTTTCTATTTATCTGAGATTGATGAGAGATAAAAAGAGAGTGCTATGCATTCAATGGACTACTATCTTTCTCTGAGACTGTTGTCTGCTATCTATTGCTTCTCTGCCCACCCCAAGATTGCTGTGGCCAGTCTAAAATGTATAGGTATCTTTCCTGCCCAGAAAAAGTTTAAATAATTTAACTACTGGCTTTAGTTGGTTTATTCTCAAGGCGTCTACATTGTCATCAGCTGATCACCTGTTCCAGATAGCTTTGGTACTCCATTTTGTTTTTGTTTTTACATATTTTGAAAAGACCAAGTTAAATCTGCTCAAAAACTTTATTGATGACACAAGTATATCTTAATTAGCCAAGACCTCAGAGTACTAAATCAATCAGTTAAAATTAGAATTCTGGAATAAATCATTCCAAGCCAAAATAAAATTCTGGAATCAAAACAAAAATCTCTACAGATTTCTGCTCATCTTACTATTGCAGTGGCAGACCTCATCGGAGTGTGTAAATATATACCAATGGTTATAATAATACTGAAAATCAGACAGACAATGCTAGATCTGCTGAACACAGAATACAGAAAAAAAATTCTCATGTAGATGTTGTGTGCTACAGCATGATTTATGCTCTATACACACCTAAGTATCTACATGCATGCTTATTTATGCATAATATTCCTATTGCCACACTTCCTATTGCCACACTTTACAAAAATGAAACCTGGTAGTCAATGATATCTGTCTAACAACCATTATTTACAGCATGATACTTTCATATGTTATGATGGGACATAGAGATTTGTGTGGTAGATATAGTATTTGTGAAATTGAAACTTCCTTATATGACTATAGCTAGAACCAGCTCTAAGTGAAAAAGCAGAAGTGGTGATATAAACATATTTGTCCTTTGCTCTGCTCCTAACTGGCACGTTGTTTACTCGTGTAGCTGAAGCTGTACGATTTATATTTGACTAGGGAAAGTGCATGTCTCATACAAACCCTGGGGTTCTAGTTTGCTTAAACAAGCTTGTAATTAGTGTCTCACAAGTGACAGTGCAATAATTCCTGCAAGCCATTGGAAATAATTTAATAGTGTTTCTAAGAGAAAATGTTTGAATGCATTCTCAGTTGACTTGAGGCTTTATTTTGTATAAGCAAATACGACTTTTAGGGAATATAAATCGAAGATTTATAGTATGAGGCAATACAGTTTGTGACCTTTTACACTGAGAAAAAAAACCCATACACTGTACCTTTTTTACCATCAACGCAATAATGTAATTTGGAGTAACGAATGGTCCTTTTTCATTAGAAGTATGTTTTCACCAATCCATTGCCTAATGTAAGATTATTATTGCAAAACCAACTCATAAAGACAAAAGCCAAATTGATTTGTCTTCCACCAAAACAAGATGATGGATACTTTTTGAACCTCTTCTGTTTCCACAACTGCACAGTGTATAAAATACAACTTCTTACTGAAAACCACTATTCTGTTCCAAAAAGGATACCACCTCCAAGTAGGTCTTAATTAATGCACTATGGGCATTTATAATTTGCAGACTAATACAGACAAAAAACAATATTGCATTGTGAATGTGATTTCTTTCATCTATGTTTTTTTGTGAATATTTTTTCAAAGTATAAATCTTATTATGCAGCACTTAGGTAGAATATTGCTGTTGCTCAAAGAGATTTCGGTGAATTGAGATTTTCGTACCGGCGAAATGATCCTACTGCGCATGCGCCGTTCAAAGCAGGAAGAAGATCGCGTGGAAGATGTCGTCTGTGAACTCCCTAGACTGGACCTGCACAGAAGGGTAAGTAACAAGTTAGGGGCAACAAACGGGAGGGGCGGCGGGGGGTTTGCGCCGACTAGGTTTCCTTCCCCTTTATCTCCATACAAGATTTCCATCAGATTTTGTGTTTCAGATTTTTATCTGATTTTGTCTTACAAGTTTATTTGCATTTATGTAGGATGCTATGGAATCTAATCCACCCACAGCTGTAATTGTTGGATCAGATAAAGGGCTACATTCAATTCAGTGAGAATAAGGTTTATCATGTGAAAAGTCATGGACAGGATACAATTTGAGGTGCAATTCAATTCAGCAAAATTTATCTCATGGTTGCTATTTGAAAACTCCACTGAAGTCTATGGGAAAATTTTTTTAACTCAATTTGGAGAAAAGTCTTTTGCTCATCGAATTGAATCTTATCCATGACTTTTCACGTGATAAACCATGAGAACTTTTCTTACTGAATTGAATCTGGCCCAATGTCGGATAGAGTTTTTTGTTCATGCATATACATCTGTCAATGTATTTCAATGAGTAAAAAAGTCTTTCCGACACCATCAGTTTTTATTGTGCTGGATGAAGACACAGCATATCGCGTTTTATATCAATCCTGCTATATTTTAACCCATGTGACTACATCTGACTTGTTGATCTGGCATCATCCTACATAATCTCCCGTGGAGTTTAGCCTTAAATCTCAGTGTTGATAGTAGACAAGAAACCACATCACAATTGTTCATTTGGACTATAAATATTAGTATGTGACTTGCTTGATGGTACTTGCTCATAAAGCCTTTTTATCAGTTTTCCAGGAAATACACATACTACAGTTATACATACAGACCAGGCTAAGATTCAGTAATATATTTTGTATAAAGGCTAATTGTTCAATACATGCACCAAATGGTAGCAGAATAGAGGTTCAAAGAATGTAAAACTGACTCGAATTTTAGAATTGCTTACATCTGAGAAAAAAAAGTTAAGGGAAAGACTGTCTCTATTTCAATAATACCTTTTTAACACTGATACAACTGTACTGCATATTCTATATGAGGCCTTACCGGTGCTTTGAAAAGGGAAAGAATTATCCCCTTCTCCTTTTAATATATAACCCTTTTAATACATGCAATACCTTGCTAGCCTTTCCTGACTGATAGTTTTTGCTACAGTTGCTTTATTATCTACAAGTACTCACAGGTTAGGTTTAACCCTAACCCTAACTCTAACCCTTCTCCATAAGGAATTTGTATCTTAGTTACCTTAAGGGTATATGTGACTTACATATTTTTAAATTCCAGGTACATTTTAATTTATCAGTATTAAATCTCATTTGGCACCGAGACACAGATTGCCAAATTCCCATAATTTGCCTTTTTAAAATATAAATTAAATTTAATATGATATTAAATCTATACCTTTATGTTAAAAATAGAACATCTTGTCTTGAAGTATTCCTTTTACCTATGCAATATCTCTAGTTTTCATGTGTTTTCTATCAATAAAGTGTCAGGTACTACATACAGAATAAAGTCAAATAGGTTATATTAAATTATTTATAAAATAACTGTGAAAAACTTCCTACGATACAGTATGTTGGCCTCATATATTTTATATGAAGTTTATTCAATTTATTCAAAGCTAATTATTTTACAAATAGACAATAATTAACACTGACACACACATTTACATTTTAGAATTAAATTATAGAGTCCCTTCAAGATCACAGACTGATTTATATGATTCTGAGTAGTGGTGGGCGAATTTATTCGCCAGGCGCGAATTCGTGGCACCCAAAAAAATTTGCCTGCGTCAAAAACATTTTTTTGCCAAAACGGACGCTGGCGTCAAAAACGGACGCCGGCGTAAAAAAAACGGGCGCCGGCATCAAAAACTAATTTTTCGCCATTTCGCGAATTTCACAGGAAATTTGTGAATTTTCCGGCGAATCGAAACTGCTCAAATTCGCCCATCACTAATTCTGAGTCTTTGCTTTAAATACATTGTTAGAAATATGATTTTTAATTTGTTTAACGTAGCATTTTGTACATAGAGTAACTGTGTACATAAGACAGATTGAGGTTTATGTAACAAGCGTTCATGCTTTTCTTAAAAAATGTATACATTGTTTTAGAATCAAAGTTTAACAAAGCAACCATGCTGTAAGAGCAAAATACTAAGATGCTTAGAAAAGATTTACAGAACTATACATCTGACTCAAATGACAGAATATTCATAGGCAAAATATAGGATGCTAATTTGCAGTAAATATTGGATTAATGCTAGTGGTTTGGTCAAGTGGAAATGGATGCTATTCCTACTACCATGAACGTGTCTTTTAGAAATCCATGCAATAAAACTCTTGAAAGTTTCTTGGGTCCACACCAGTTTGTCAAAGCAAAAACTTTGAAATGGGCACCTGATTCTATTTTTTTTTGATGCTCCAGTCTAAGTCCACCATATCTGTAACCCACACTTCAGGCCTCTTGTCTCCTCAAGCAGTTCAGTATCCTGACAGATAGTACTACCTTAACATTTGATGGTACAATTATACCAAGAAGGAAGTAGCTGCCCAGAAGAATGGCTTTTAGACACAATAGAGTTTGGGTTTATAATGAACGAGAATGTTCTGCAGCAGCCAAAGTTTGAAAAACTCAAAAATCGGCAAATGTACTACTGTTGAGAACGAGGAGTACAAACAAAAGGCACAACATTTACAACACATCTAATAAAACAGCTATGTAACATCAAACCATATACAAACATTATTACGAATGTGTGAGAGGCATGGTAAGGGTTTGGTTATTAAAGGATTATGTTGGGTAAATGAAGAGTTTGCTTGTTGTGGGATTAGGTTAGGTAATGAGATGAGTTTTTTTGTGAGAATCTTAAAGCTTGCAGGTACTTGTAAATTCTGATGCCACTGTGTCTCTGTGGCTAGGCCCAAAAAGAGGGAAGTCCTGGTAGTGTAAGTAATAGCAACCACTGCTGCAATCAGATGGAGGCAGGAAAGAGCCCTGTCAGCAAGGGCATGATTTAGTTCAGGTTGGTCTGTTCTGGTGTGAACATCCAACATGATATGATTTTTGACCAAAAAAATAACCTTGAAAACTCTAATTTTCACGGAAAACGCAACTCGATCGTTAATACATCTACCGCTAAGTGTAGAGAGAGTGATCAATGAGCTTATCATATTGTGTACTTTCATAACTATATAATTGTGTTATCACAACAAAAAAATTGTTGTTTAGCATGCAAGGCCAGATTTAACACTGGTGCACTTCTAGGCCACTCACACCCATTTGCCCCCTATCCCCTCATACACAAACCCCTACCCACTCACATCTTCCTCACCAACTCTCCACTGCTCCCCCGATCCTTGGCACGTTTACCCATTTCAGATGGAGAGCGGCATGCCGTCCCCTCAAATCTGGGCCTATTAGCATGGTTTATTGACCCAGAACATGTCTATATCATTCAAAATATTATAAGGAATCATTCAAAATATTATAAGGAATGCTTAATGTATGAGTTTTATATTTATAATACAACTGGAACCGAATAAGCAATTTTCAAGCACAAAAATGCCACAAACCAGTTAAGTGATCAACATAAAAAAACTGCATAAACTAGCATTTATTACGGTTTTCACCTGTATCATGTTTGATTTATGCAGAAAGAATGAACAAAGCATGCACTGTGAGCAATTCTGCACTGTGACAGAACCATCTGCTGTGACATGACTTGAAGGTAATAATTATGTGCATATATATATATATAAAACATGAAAAGAAGGATTTCCACTTCTTTACCGAGTTTACAAAAATGAAAATTCTTCCCCTTCAGAAATCTTACTATTGTTGATGTTTTAGCCAAAAATACTTGTGATTAGAACCAATAACATGTATATTTTTTATTTGATCATTTATAATGGATGTCATTAAAGTGTTTTGAATGTATTATTAAGCAACAATATTATTATTCTATTTTCCAGCCTCCTCAGATGATAAATATGCTGCATGACTATAATAAGCAAACTTGAGCAGGTCTTGAGTGCATGAACAGTACAGAATTATTATGAAAAAAACATTATTCAAATCCAATATATGTGCAAATTATTCCATATGCAAACATGCCGCAAGTATAAAGACAAGATCCATAGAAACCTAACATATCATTAACAAATATCCTTGGGCAAAATTTCCTTGCTAAACAGGAAGTGTGTATGTGCATATGTGTGTGCATTTTATAACTAGATTTGGTTCATTCCCATATTAAATTTTAAAGCACCCTCATATCACCAACCACAGCATGTTGGGTATTAGATTATAAGATATTAGCTGGTGCTATGCCTGCACAAACAAGGGAAAGTTGTGCTCACCACTAATTTTTAAAATCATTAGGCGGGGGTGCAATGAGGGTGTGACCACAAAATACATATGGAAAAATACAAGATTCCTCTGCACTCAACCCATTATCAATATATTTAAGACAGAGATATTTTGTGCATACTGCTACTGAAAAATGCCTTACCCTTTAAACAAAACAGGGATTGTTTGTCCATATATTGCAATATATTTAAGATGGCCAACTACGTGAAAGTCATCCCATATCTGGCCAGTCCTACGCTTAATTTTTATCTGATTCATTAAGAATTCTATTGCTTCATTATACATTTTACAAAGGGACTAAGGGGCCGATTCACCAAGGGTCGAATATCGAGGGTTAATTAACCCTCGATATTCGACTGGGAATTAAAATCCTTCGACTTCGAATATCGAAGTCGAAGGATTTTAGCGCAAATAGTGCGATCGAACGATCGAAGGATTATTCCTTCGATCGAACAATAAAATCCTTCGAATCGAAGGATTTTAATCCAACGATCGAAGGAATATCCTTTGATCAAAAAAACTTAGGAAAGCCTATGGGGACCTTCCCCACAGGCTAACATTGAGTTCAGTAGCTTTTAGATGGTGTACTAGGGGGTCGAAGTTTTTTCTTAAAGAGACAGTACTTCGACTATCGAATCGTCGAATGGTTGAACGATTTTTAGTTCGAATAGTTCGATTCGTAGTCGTAGTCGACGGTCGTAGTAGCCCAAAAAACACTTCGAAATTCGAAGTTTTTTTACTTTGAATCCTTCACTCGAAGTTAGTGAATCGGCCCCTAAGTGTTACTTGCAACGCACACACTAATAATACCTAGGTAGGGGTATTAAAAAAACTGTTGCTAATATCCCTACCTAGCTTCAAATCTCTAACTTGAACCACGTGGACTATGAACCCTCATGCTATACTTTTGCTATACTTTTCGCTGAGGGAAGGGGTGAAAGGTGGGGCTAATTTCTTGGATACAGGTTCAATAATATTAACTTTTTTTTGAAGGACTTTCGCACCGGTTAATTCCCGTTATTTATCAATGAATTTTCCCGAAAAATTCCAGTTTCGGAAAAAACTTGTGAAAATCGTTTGAAAATTAGAATCATACCTATTTTTCAGATTTTCAGCCAGAATAATCAGATTTTTTTTCATATTTGTGCCCGGAAACCACAAAGTTTTTGACATTCTGACTTTAGGAAATAACCTCCTAAATGTCAAAATGTTTTCTCAAAACAGTCCACTAATAAATAAAATCACTAAAATCTTTAAAAAAAATTTAATCTATTTTAAATAAACAAAGTAAACACATTAAAAGGTCCCTTTCTTCCTTTACACTCAGACAAAAAGTCAATTTGTATTGCAGCCAATGAGGAAAAAATATTTTTTGAATTACAATGTTCACAAAGTAACTTTACACACATAGTTTAAGTCTATACGAATGAGACACAAATATACAAAGCTCATGATAGAAATATTTCATCACAGTATACTCCAAATTAAAATCTGCATTTGCAAATCAATGCCTTGCAGGTATCTTTTCTTCATTTATCCGCAGTACTATTAGAGAAAGAACGCAGGGTTTTACAACAAAGTTAAAAGGCAGGTAAAATATTATTGATATTCAATTTCCAGAGAATTGATTTTCAACATGTTAATGAAAAACAATGTATTTTCACAATTTCATGTACAATAAAATACCTGCTTGGATTTAGGAACAAAGGATTAAAATATAAATCAATATTTAATGTTAGAGGATTAGAAAATATAGATCAATGTTTAAATGTTGGTTTCATGATTTCCCTGGAGATTATCTATTGTTTTCTCTTTTTTTTTTTATATAAGAAACAGTTTGACGTATATAATGCATTACATATATCTTAACCTATTTTCCTGTTTTCACAAGTTGTGTATTTTTATACTGTATATGTAGTCAAAACATCTAGGACTATGGAATGCATGGCCCTTGGAAAGTCAGTACAAACCAAATATACATTTTGTCTGATAATGTATATTATTAGCGTTATATCAGACATGTAATTTTGTAAATGGTGGCTTCTATTAATTTACAGGTTAGTATTCCCAGGCTGCGCCTCCCTAGAGACTTACACACTTAAAAAATGCTGCAGCTAGTGAGGGGCCAGAGTTAAAGAATATGACAATGTAAAACTCTGTCCAGAGAAAATGTATGGCAATAATTGTGCATAATAGCTCTAAAAGTAAAGGAATGAACTTTCCACAATACAGACACTGCAGTTGCACTGGAATGCAGAAGCTTTAGACAGGGCACCTTCTGGGCCCTGCTGTGTCATTACTTTTTTCATGGGCTGTGTGTGTGTCTGCTTGCCTGCCGTTTGGGAATTCAATAATATTTTCTTTTTTCATTCTTAGGGTAATCGCTCAACAGCAGCCTCCATGTGTGTCCCCAACATTTATTTAGTAAAAAATACTCCCAATCATGATTTTCTTAATTTACTAAAAAATCTGAATGAAAATTGTACATGCTTGAAAAGTCACAACAAAATTGTGTGACAATTCGAATTGTGGGACTTTTTTGAATTGTCTCCCGAAAACCAATTTGGGATTTTCGAACAAAAACCAGTGTCAAAATGTCCTAAAACCAAGCAAGATCATGAAGGCAAGAAACATCTTACAGTTGTAAAAGGGACATCTGCATTGACTTCTACATGACTTTAACAGGTGTTAAGGTGGCCATACACAGGCAGATTAAAGCTGCTGATATTGGTCCTTATCTGCCTGTGTATGGGGGCTTCCGACAGGTCTTCCCGATTGATATCTGGCCACAATATCGATCGGGAAGGTTTAATTTTTCAGGTGATCGACCTGTCGGAGCCCATTGCTCCTCGTTGTAATCTGATCGGAATATAGCCCTGCGTTTGATGGGCATATTGGGGAAAGATACGCTCATTTGGTGATGTTGTCAAACGAGCGGATAATATAGTGTATGACCAGCTTTAGCTGGAATATTTTCAGATTTGGATTTTTAGCAGCCTTGGAGCATAATAAATCTCAAAAAAAAAATTTTCATCTAAAAATATAGATTTTTCCCCTTAAAACTCAACCAGAAAAATTTGAGGCTTAAAATATTTAGGCCATGTACTCTTTCAGGAAAGATATCCACACTTACTTTGAACAATCTTTATCAAATGAAGTTTATGAACACAGATCTGAATTAATGTACATAATAAGCATAAAGCTTACCCAGGTCAAGTAACTCATAACTATTGTTATAATAATTTAATTTTTTTCAAACAGCTGAGCTAAAAATGCTACCTGCTGGTTGGTTGCTATGGTTTATTCAACCTGCAGGGGACTTTTCCCCCTAGATCTCTTAAAAGCTAAGAATACTTAGGACATATAATTTTCATGAAAACCACATATTTAGGAGCATATTTATCATCTGCCAGATTTAGAGTTTATGAGAGTTTATAAAAACTCCCATTAACTCCCATAAACTCTGAATAAAAAAAAACAACCAATCAAAATTTATAAAAAAAAAATGTAAAAACTGTTAATTTTGGTGAATGGGATCGACCTGCAAACTTTTTTTGAATTCGATTTGAGTTTTTTCACCAAAAAAAATACATTTTCTTTTTTCAAAAGTCCACCAAACTACTCCAAATTGATTGTAGGAGTTCCCCCATAGGCTAAAACACCAATATGGCAGGTTTTAGATGGCAAATAGTTGAATTTGAATTCTTAAAGGGACAGTACATGATACATTTCGAAATTCAAATTTTTTTAAACTCGAATCAAATTTGGACTATTCCCTAGTTGAATTACAGAAAAATAAACTCGAAATTCAAATCTAAAGATTAAAATTTTTAATTCGACCCTTGATTAATATATATGCAACCCAATTTTTTAAACTCAAACTAATTTTAATGACCTGAAAACTTGAATCAAATCCGATTTGTACTATAAAAGCTCGATTCAAATTTAAAAAACTCAAAGGTTACAAACATCACCAAATTAATCCCTGAACCTCTCCCATTGATTTATACAGTAATTTGACATGTTTTAGGTGGCGAATAGTCTAATTTGAGTTGTTAAAGGGCCAGAGTATGATAAATCTTGAAATTCAAATTAAAACTCTAATCGTGTTTGGATTATTCACAATTCAAATTTGAGAGTTTTGACCAAAAAAAAAAAAAATCGAAAAATTAGAATTGTAATTTTCAATTTGACCGTTAATAAATATGCCCCTTAATGAAACAACAGGGCCAATTCATTAACTTCGAGTGAAGGATTCGAAGTAAAAAAACTTCGAATTTCGAAGTGTTTTTTTGGGCTACTTCGACCATCGACTACGACTTCGAATCGAAGGATTCTAACTAAAAATCATTCGACTATTCGACCATTCAATAGTCTAAGTACTGTCTCTTTAAGAAAAAACTTTGACCCCCTAGTTCGCCACCTAAAAGCTACCAGACCCAATGTTAGCCTATGGGGAAGGTCCCCATAGGCTTGGCTAAGTTTTTTTGGTCGAAGGATAATTCTTCGATCGTTGGATTAAAATCCTTCGAATTGTTCAATTAGAAGGATTTAATCGTTCGATCTAAGGATTATTCCTTGCGCAGTTTTTGCGCAAAATCCTTCGACTTAGATATTCGAAGTCGAGGGATTTTAATTCCCAGTCGAATATCGAGGGTTAATTAACCCTCGATATTCGACCCTTGATGCATCGGCCCCTTAGTGTCTCTTATTTTCAACACTGAGTTTATTATAGAGGTAACCATCTAAATTCAGACAAAAAGGTTTGACCAAAGTTCACTGGTTAGGGCTTCTAAGGCAAATATGCAATTTGTTATTGAAAACAACTTGAATTGCAATAGTAGCTTGCATAATTATTACTGAGAATTAATATTTATATTTCCATCACCTTCAGCTGGCTTCAGGCAAAAGCTATGGCGATTAAGTAGAATAAATAAGACATTGAACATTCTGAGAATAATGCATATTTGTGGATATTTTTAAAAATGCAATTTTTGTCACTGCCCAATTCTGTTATCCTCTTTAAGTAAACGTTGTAGTCTCTTTACAAGTAAACTTTGTAGTCCAGCAACA
Source organism: Xenopus laevis (assembly GCF_017654675.1). Classification (NCBI taxonomy): domain Eukaryota; kingdom Metazoa; phylum Chordata; class Amphibia; order Anura; family Pipidae; genus Xenopus; species Xenopus laevis. Next base: position 133,515,339 of record NC_054373.1, read on the forward strand.
AATTGACCTGAACACAGTTCTGTCATCCACAAATCCACAAAGTGTCACAGATAGAGAACAAGAGAGAGAGAGAGAGAGAGATGATACTACAGAGATATATTACAGCAGATACTTAAAAAGACCTTATTTCATTTATAGCATATGTCCTTAGCATATGTCCTTATAATACACAAAAGCCATGAATATCCTGTAAATTATATCCTTATAAACGGTGAGTTCTGATGTCATCAGTTATAAACGGTGAGTTCTGATGTCATTTCTGTCACATGACTCATTGAAATTTGTGTATTATAATAAATAAAGTACCCCCAGTTGTAAAATATGAGGATATTAGAAGTTACCTCGGAGTTCCATGACCTGTATAAAAACACTCGGCCTTCGGCCTCGTGTTTTTATATGGTCATGAAACTCCTCGGTAATTTATAATATCCCTATATTTTACAAAAGGGGGTACTTTATTCACTATATAATGCATAGTCAGGTTATGATAAAATGTGGTTACATTAGTATCTTCTAGGATTGCATGAAGTTAGATAAATTAAATTGAATCAAACTCAGTTGGAGCCTGTAAAATTATCATGCACATAGAGTTCAAATAAAGTCTAACTATATTGCTGAAAGGTAAATGCCCAAAACATATAAATAATGCATGGGTAAACGTAACCTCTTCTCAAGAGACAATGCTGCAGGGCTAATTAGGTCTGAGTTTAGTGCTTTCTATCTGCATAAAAAGTCTGCTTAAAGTTTCATGTTTATAGAGCTATAAAAAGACCTAGGGGGATTTATATTTTCTGACAATTGATACTTTTGGTTTTGGTAATCTAGATACTCTGACAATTTAAAGTGGGGAATAGATGTCTAAGATCTAGAAAAAGGTCAAATTACTTCAGTTTTATTAGTACTGTAAAGGTACAGAACTTAAACAGATGTCGCCATATGCTAATATGGATAACGCATGCTTCCTAATAAATAGACTGGCAAAATCTGTTTGTAAAAAAGGATGTTTCACTTGTCTGATATACAAAGGCTTTATCTTGCTGCTGGCTATTATACAGTAACTGGCAATCGAGCAATTCATAGGTTTTTAAGAATTAATAATTTTGCTTTATTTGATTCCATCTTAGGGAACACCTCATAAATATGAGACCTTATGCAGCACCCAGTATTTTGCTGCCATTTAATGACAAAACATGGCTTTCTGCAACTTTTGTTACTAAACTTTTGAACTATTCTCCTGTCTTAGACCATGCAGAACAAGTGCAGTCAACCTACAGGGAATTGCATTGGCACATACAGGAGATATAAGAGTGAGAGTGGCACCACCCTGTCTTTTAATTCCACTGATATGGCTGACTGTTGAGTGTCTGCCTGAAATTACACTGTGTAGAATAACCTGAATGGCAATTAAGAGAGTACTTTTTGTACATTGCATTTTTACAATAAAGATAGAGAGAACATTACAATAATAAAAGGTAATGAAAGGGTGTTCTTTTTCTGCTTATTAAACTATAGTGATAATGCACTAGATGGAAGTGTACCTCTGTACCTGTAGTCAACCCAGGGCTGCCAGTTTTTTTTTTGGATTGTGCATGTTTTTCTAATAGGATACTGGTCAGAACACAACTTCTTGCTGTTCAGCTCTTTTACAATTAAATTTGTGGCGTACTAACTATATTAGAAACATTTTTTATTTTGCACAGTCTATCTATTTTACTCTGTACTGTTCCTTTAAAGATCCCCAAATGAGATATATGGGTTGAATGGTTATTTTCTTCATAGAAAATTACTTTATGTAAGGCCAGCATGAAGGCCATTTAAGGGGATATTTGTAGTCACAAATATTTTTTGCATCTGTAAAAAGGAGTGAAGGAGTCCTTTGCCAAATATTTGACCCCAAGGGCAACAGTGTGAACAAAATAAGGGGATGGAAAAGGGAATGTATTAAAAGGGTTACACTGCTTTGCTTTCAGCATAAATTGGTAACAACTGTAAAAGCTGAGTGTGCTTGTGAAAAAGTTGCCAAAATGCTTCTTTTCTGAAACAGCAAACAATAATTCTAATAAAGGTGAATGGAATATTTTGGTAAAGCCATTGTGGTTTGCTCATGTCTCTTTCTCATCTCTGAAAAGCTATGATGAGTAATTATGTTACACTATATTTTTAGAAGGCTCTGACATATATAAAATGTTGCCAGAAGTTCTTATCTCACATCTGTTGCAGCAGATCCTTATGCATTACATACCTGCTGGTATTTCTAATGCTGCCAATCCCACCCTCCACTGCTGTTCTTTCTTGTTGAACCCAAATATCCCCCTTTTCTGAACTTTGGTCTGTTATGGTGACTCTGATATCATTCATCATGTCAGATCTGGGTGGACAGAAAATTAGATTCACAAACTAAGCTGGAAACTGTGGTCGAACAAATTATTTCACACATCAAAGGTTGGAATGCACAATGGATAAGTGAAATATGAAAAACCTGGATGAAGCTAAGGAGAAAAGATTAGCTTTCACACTATGGGCCAGATTCACTTCAGTGAGAAAAAGTCATGGTTTATCATTCGAACCCTTCACTCGAGCTTAGTAAATGTGCCCCTTAGTGTCACGGATACCAGCTATAGAGCCAGAGTATAGAATGTCTAGGAGAAATGGGTGGTCGATTGTTTCAAAGGCTGCAGAGAGATCTAGAATTATGAGTATAGAATAATGACCTTTAGACTTGGAGAAGATCATTGGTTACTTTGGAGAATGTAGTTTCAGTTGAGTGTGTTGGGCAGAGGCCAGATTGCAGGGGGTTGTGAAGGGAGTTGTGAGTGAGATGCTGGACCAGGCATTTATAAACAAGCCTTTTCTTGAATTGCATCTCAAATTGAATATCGCCCAAGAATTATCAAGTGATAAACCTTTTTCTCATTGAATTGAATCTACCCCCTAATAAAATTGATGAAGTCAAATCTGTAACCTGTGGTTTTTTAACTTGGACACAGAACACCTAGGACATATATCAAATGTTTAACTCCCTGTTTTGTAATGTTTTGGTGAAATTTCAACCAATGTACCCTTAAATTTTAGAATTTAGTGGCCCAAAATTGGTTTGTTTTCTCCATGGGCCTAGCACTCCCTTTGTGTCTTTTATCTATATTGGCTCAATTGTTAAACTTTCTCTGTGCATCTGACTTTTACTAGCACTAACTTGGTTGAATCTGAGAGTTTGCTGGCACTCTCTAAGACACTCAGGAAGGAAGGAGGAACACATTAGAAAAAAAGTACGCGGTTATTTCTCTATGAAATTAAATATAGTCTTAGAGAGAAATTACAGATAAACTGATACAGGTTTTGAACCCAGTGGCTTACATTGTAAACATCAAAAACAGAAATAACTCTGACTGTAAAAAGTCTAGCAGACCTAGAACAATGACAAAATCTGTTGACAAGCTTATGTGGGGTCACTAGTCTGTGTAACGGAAGACGGACTGCAAACATAAAAAAGTGTTTAGTTCCAGAGCAGAGTTTGGAAAGCAGGGCTAAAAGATCATGAAACCTCTGTTAACAAAACTGGTACTAGTATTGATTGGGCTAAGAAACTGGTTCCTGCAGAAAAAGGTATATTATGTATTGATGAATCATCATGACCATGAAAGGATACTGCATGTAGTGCAGTTTATTTGTGTACAAGTGACACACCCTGGTGAATACAATATATTAGATTTAACAGGTTGGTACATGTGCCTTGTTTAATTCAACGTGAAACTTCATCTTTAACTTCTAGCAGGAACGTCAAGAGACCATATATTCTCCCCACCAAAAATAGTTTTTAACTCTCTTTTTGTTAAAGTTTTGCATTTTTATACAAAGAAATAAACAAAAAAAATCAAGAGCTACACATATTCAACATTTCCAGAAAATCCATTTCTGATGGGGGGGTGAACACTTCCATTATCAATGAAACAGAGATTGTACTATTCTTTATAACACTGAAATCTACTGACCTAAGTGAAGTTTATGGGACAGTGCATCCTCAACAAATTTAACTGAAAATCGTTTTAGTATCTTTTATGGCAGTTTTATTATATATAGTGCTATTAAATATTGATATATATATATATATATATATATATATATATATATATATATATATATATATATATATATATATATATATATATTTGATTAGATTGACTAAGGTTATTGTATGGAATATTCTCTAAAAACACATAAAATGCATTATCCAAAGTATTGTGCTTTCCCATGACAGTTTTGCAACACTCTCCCATTAATATGTTAATTTAAGTGGGCATTTCAAACATTAATTGACATTTCTGTAACAATAAGCAATTTTCCGTTTCATAATAAAGGATGAAATACAAAGGTGAAAGTGTACTTAATTTATCTTAAATAAAACATGATACTTTAGTAAAAAAAACATTAAAATCAAATGCATCCTATTACTTTACCCCTACCCAGGTGGTATCTTTACTTAAAATCGCTAAATTGCTGCTATCTATTAAACACAGTGGCTGTCTGGCACTAACTTACACAGGCCATCTCCCCCTGTCAAAAAATGATTTATCGCTGTCAGATGCTTAATTACACAATTAATTAATAGTCTAACTTTTAAAATGCTTTCCAATACAACTTGACATTCATTAGTTTCATTTATGAATAATTATGTTCATGGTATATTACTGTGCCATTTACAGTTGCAATCTGGCTATACAAAACAGAAAACATTACCCGGAAAGCAAATCTTAATAGCAGAAATAAACAATAATTTACAGCATTGTATTATTCTTCATTTTTTTCTTTTAAGAGTAAAAGAACCACAGGTGCTTTGGAATTTTAATTACAAATTGTATCTGAGAAGTAAACAATGACTATGACAATTGTGTGTAGCCTGCGGAGAAGATATTCCATGGAGACTTTCAGATACATAGCCTGCGTGATATATTGTGAATGCTACACAGAACGTGAAACCACAGGTATCTCATAATACACCAGATGTGATATAAAATTTAAAAATCATCTGTAGAATAATGCAATTTTCAGGCTTTCAAAATAATAAACAAAAGGGAATATTTGCAACTGAAAAGAAAATACTTTTTTGTTTTTATGTAGGAATTAAAATATACAGAAATTAATTCAAATCTAGATACAGTATAGAATAGGGTGTTTTAATAGTACTTTCCTGCCTCCTGAGAGGCAGTGAGAAGCGGACCTTTGTCTCAGTTAAGCATCTTACAGTAAGCATTTATTTTATGCATGGTTATAACATATAAGTGATAACTTGACAATTGTTTTAAAATGAGGATGTACTACCTGCATAGTGACAGATACCTAGATAATTTTGGTCTTTTCAGTCTTCACATATTCCCCCACATTGGCACGTTTTGGTTCCTTCTGACGACGGTTCCGAAGGAACCAAAATGCCTCGATGTGGGGGAATATGTGACAAAAATAGAAAAATACTGTTGCACAGATGGACTTCATCCTTCATTGCATAATCAACGTTTTGGCCCTCACTGGGGCCTTTATCAAGATTTTGATAAAGGCCTCAGTGAGGGCCTTTTGATAAAGCGAAACGTCAAGTCTCCCTTTACTTGAATTAAACATCATTTATTGATTTTTAAGTCCTGAGTGTGCGGACCCTTCTTCTCTAATACATTCCGATTTTTGGACACTGCACCCAGGCACGGTGAGCCTTATTCGACATAAGTGCTGGTAAACCCTTGCAAGACTATGGGGCATATTTATCAAAGGTCCAGTTTTTTTTTACCTCAAATTAACTGGAAAGACCTCATATGACCTCTAATGAACTCCATAGACCTCAAAAATCAAATGGTATCTTATTTAAGAAAAAATAGCGACTAAAATGTAAACGAATGTTACCGACCCAAAATCTTGAATTGTACTCTGATCGAATTTTCCTCCCAAAAAAAAAAATCAAATGTCAGGAAGGCTACTAACATCTTCAAATGGGTCAATGGACCTCTGCCATTGACTTCTACATGAACTCGGCAGGTTTTAGGTGGTGTACTACTGAATAAGAGTTGTTCCCAGGGTCACAACTCTGTGACCCTGGGAACAATAACAAAAATAGGAATGATAAATATCAAATTTGAATTTGCATTCAAGTTTGGATTTTTCTCAACTCAAATTAGTGAGTTTTGACCAAAATATTTACTTGAAAATTCAAATTTGAATTTACCATTCAAACCTTAATAAATCTGCCTCTATGTTTTATTTGCTTTAGAAGCTGTTGAATGACTCTGGTCCAGTATGTTACCCACAAAAATCCCAACAGGTGCTTAAACAGTTCTAAGGCTGAGTCAACTATGACTCAGGGTCAAATTTAATAAAATTCAAAAAGAGAACAAATTTTCAATTCAAATAAGAATAAAAATGTGCATGTCACAATATAATATTTTTCATTAGGCATTTATTGCATTGCAAATCTTAATCGCACATTGCAAACTTTTATGACTTGCTTGAAGGTGGCGTAAAGTTTAGGAGCAAACATAAAAACTATTTCATTAAGAAGTTTTATTACATACACTGCACACTATTGAAAACTATAAAATTCACAATCACTATCCTACTGTATGCATTTTGTAGAAAACTTGTTAACAATGACAGAATCCCTTTAACCTTGCAAATGCTAGCAAGCCTGTAGGGAAGATAGGAAATGCAATTGATATTGCTACTTATAGACTTAAGTAAGTTGTTCTTGTGAGAAAAGACCACTTTTCTGATGTGATTATGGGGTATATTTATCAAAGAGTGAAGTTAATAGTGAAGTTCTGCCACTAGAGTGAAATTCCGCCACTCTCCATTCATTTCTATGGGATTTTTATAGGCGTATTTATCAAAGGGTGAACTTTCACTTTCACCCATTGAGAAATACGCCTTTCAAAATCCCATAGAAATGAATAGAGAGTGGCGGATTTTCACTCTAGTGGCGGAACTTCACTCTTTGATAAATTTACCCCCAAGTGTCATGGAGATAACTAGGGGGCAGATGTATCAAGGGTCGAATATCGAGGGTTAACTAACCCTCGATATTCGACTGGCAAATTAAAATCCTTCGACTTCGAATATCGAAGTTGAAGGATTTTGTGCAATTCATTCGATCGAACAATCGAAGGAATAATCGTTCGATTGAATGATTAAATCCTTCGAATCGAATGATTCAAAGGATTTTAATCCATCAATCGAAGGATTATCCTTCGATCAGAAAAAACTTGGAAAGCCTATGGGGACCTTCCCCATAGACTAACATTGGCCTCGGTAGGTTTTAGGTGGCGAACTAGGGGGTCGAAGAAATTTTTAAAGAGACAGTACTTCGATTATCAAATGGTCGAATAGTCGAACAATTTTTAGTTCGAATCGTTCGAAGGTCGAAGTAGCCAATTCGATGGTCGAAGTAGCCAAAAAAAAAAACATTTGAAAATCTAACTATTTTCCCTCTATTCATTCACTTGAACTTAGTGAATGGGCCCCTTAATGTAATGAACATGCATAAAATAAATATAGATAAACAAATATACAATATATATTTACACAATATTACTAATATAATAGATTACCTTTAAGAAATGTTTTCTTTTGTAGCAGAACATGATTATTTAGCATTGCCACAAATTTTGTCTGAAATTCAAATATTTACTGTACACCAGCACACAGTAAGGGGGTTATTTACTAAACTCTGAATGCAAAAATCACGAAAAATTATGATTATTTTTATAAAAACAGACTTTTAAAAAATCTCGAATTTATTAAACCCTGAGGATGGAAAAGTCAGAATCTGAAAATACGGCAACTCAGACCTGTTGAGGTTGCAGATAAGTCAATAGGAGAAGTCCCAATGATTTTGTTGATGTACGCTGGGTTTTGTGCAATACCCTGAAGTTTTTGGGTGAAAAATCTGAAAAATTTGTGAAAATCGGATGCAAAAATCCGAAGAAATTGTGAAAATCAGTTTTTTTTCCCACAAAGCTAATTTTCGGGAAAATGCAATAATAAATAAGCGTAAAAAACAAGAGCGGATTTGATCAGAGTTTCTAGCAGAAAATATTGAGATAAATTCGGGCTGTGATAAATAATCCTCTAAGGTTCATGTACACTGCACCATACAGTGTGCAAAGTACAAAAAATTAAAAGTATCGAATTCAAAGGATTTTAGCGCAAATCCTACGATCAAACGATCTAATAAAAATCGTTTGATCAAATGATAAAATCCTTCAAATCAAATTATTCGAATGATTTTAAACGATCGATCAAAGGATTTTTCTTCGATCAAAAAAAGCTTAGAAAAGTGATGGGGAAGGTCCCCATAGGCTAACATTGTACCTCGGTAGTTTTAAAATGCAGAAGTATGTAGTCTAAGTTTTTTTTAAAGAGACAGTACTTCTACTATCGAATGGTCGAATAGTCGAACGATTTTTACTTAGAATCGAAGTCGAAGGTCGTAGTAGCCTATTCGATGGTCGAAGTACACAAAAAAATACTTCGAAATTTGAATTTTTTTTCATTCGAATCCTTCACTCGAGCCTAGTAAATGTGCCCTTTTAAGGGTTGCTCTTGTAACTTATAGACACACAATAAAATATAGAATGACCACATAAACCTGGCTGCTCCATTTAAATAACACATTATAGTGCTATTTTACATGAGGCAATTCATTCTTTTTTTCACCAATTTGCCCTCACAATGTCTTTATTTTATTAATTTTTAAATGAAGCCAGTTACCAACATTAGACTCTGACATCATCTTTTCTTTAATTACCCTATCCCCCCCGCCTGCACTTGTACATTATTACCTGTCTCATTCTGTAGCTAACATAGCTTAGTTTAGGAGGATCACCATGATCTCCTTAAACATAATGTTTTTCCTCTAAAAATAATGAATATTAATGAAAAAAGAATACATAATTAATAACAATCAGGATAAAAAGTGGACACAACAGTATGTCTTGTAATAATAAACAAAAAAAAGAAATCCATCACTACCTCCTGGCAATAGGATCCTTACCGAATTACACAAGGGACTTAGTTTAAGTAGGGCATATTTTACCACATCATTATAGTATGCTGACTGTAGAAAAATACTTTAATTTATTTGCAAATCACAAGTGCATTTAGTTTAGGAATACCTATAAGTAAATGGGCTATATACAACCTGGATATATTTGCATTTATTGATCACCTCCTCTGTACTCAATCCATGTTGTCTACTCCAGCTTCATAACCTTTAATTCCCTTGCAAGACAACCTAAGTAAAGTACTCCTAGCAATTTGCAAAGAGTAAGAATTATAATTTTCTCCTTCGAGTTTCTACAATATTATTACATACATTTAAGTCAAAATTGCCAACATAAAAAAACAACATTAAAATGGACATTATGGGGGTTATTCATCAAAGGTCAAGGGGCCCATTTACTTAGTTCGAGTGAAGGAATAGAGGAAAAATAGTTCGAATTTCGAATTGGCGAATATGACTACTTCGACCATCGAATGGGCTACTTCGACTTCAAATCGAACGATTCGAACTAAAAAACGTTCGACTAATCGACCATTCAATAGTTAAAGTACTGTCTCTTTAAAAAAATTCTTCGACCCCCTAGTATGCCACCTAAAACCTACCGAGGCAAATGTTAGCCTATGGGGAAGGTCCCCATAGGCTTCCTAACAATTTTCTGATCGAATGAATATCCTTCGATCGATGGATTAAAATCCTTCGAATCGCTCGATTTAAAGGATTTAATCGTTTAATCATTAATTAACCCTCGAACCTAGGTAAATGTGCCCCCAAGTGTTAGATTTTTTTATACCTGAAATGAACTCAAATGAACTCACAACTTGAATGGTATCTTATTTAAGAAAAAACCCCGATTCTGTGAGTTCCAAAAACTCTAATCAGTGAAGTTTTCTGCAGGAAAAAACTTGAATCGCTCAAATTATTTGAGTTTTCATGCAAAACTCAAACATCATGTAGGCTATTAACATCTTCAAATAGTCCAAGGAACTTCTGCCATTGACTCCTACATGACTTTGACAGGTTTTAGATGGTGTTTCTTTGGATTCTTTGGTATAATAAATCTCGAAGATGTGAGTTTTGAACAAAAAATACAACTCAAAAACTTGATTTTTCTTGAAAAACAAAACTCAAACCTTAATAAATCTGCCCCTATATCTACGATGCAAGTGTTTCCATTAAAAGATTTTAGGAGATGTATTTCAAGCTGTAGAAAAACCCACTTATCCAGAAAATTCCAAGTCCCAGGCATTGTGAATAATAGATGCTATATTTTGTGAAGGAGTATTTCAGTAAGCAGCCACCATAATAAATATACCCCTTGACTCTTTTGATGCTTTGTCGTGACTTGAATTCAGTAACAAAAAGACGCATTGAAAATGTAGTTTTTTTTGTTAGTCTGTACAGAGAAATAATTGAACCAAAGAATGCATGGATCATTTGCCTGTAAAAGTATTCATTTTTCTAACAGATTGCATGGGAAACAGCAAATTTCTTCTGCATCTTGGACATAACAAATGGAGCATGATGAGCCCTACTTATTATTTAATCAGAAACCTTGTTCTCTGTGGTGTGAGATAAAAGGCTCATTTTGGATATTGCAGCTTCATAGAGAAAGCACGCTGGGCTTTTCTATTGCGAACAGGATTAAAACTATAAAAGTGAGTTACTCCAATCGTCTAACTTTAGATGTGATCTGTGAACTGCTCTCAAAAAAGGAATGGTCATTGTCGTGCCCTGTCATTTCCTCTGTGCCTACAATTGCTTTCAACATTAGCAATACATATTACAATGTCAATAAATAGTCGGTGGTATTTGAAACCTAGTTTGCATTTTTATTAAACCCTTCTGTTAACATTTCATAAAATGGAATGTATTAATTACCAATTTAAATCCATACTTTAATACCATGGATCATTATGAGGTGGGTCACTGATGCATTAATAGTTTTGACCAAGTGCAATGTTTTAATTTCATCAGTTTTCAGTGAAAGCAATTAAAATGTGCATACAGAGTTTAACAGCCTATTTATCATATTAACTAGACAAAGCATAGAATTAGAAAAGGAGGATCAACTGGCATGACAGACAACACTGTTTTTCCTGTTTTGAAAATATATTACCTTCTTACAAAGCATTCTAGTCTCTTCTCTGTATTTCTTACTGTATTAAGATAATACTCCTTTGCAAAATCAGAGGCAACATGGTACCTCAGAGCACCAAAATGTATGGAAAAATAATCATAAATAATTTTTGAGACAATGTATTAGATTTTGATACTAGACCCAAGCAGGCCCTCTATATTCTGCTGGGTATGCTGTCTGCATTGTTAGACAACAGCCATGATTTGATACAAGCTACCTGATAAATAAAATATCTTGTCTTACTCATAAAATCAACTCAACCTGCTCTTTCTGTCAAAGAAAGATTTAATAAAAGAAATGTTAAAGTGAGAAGAAAGTTCAGATGGAAATGTTACTGGTCTACACCCTAAAACAACAGTCACAGAGGCACAATGAACAAGGAGCTACACAACACACAGATATCAAGAAATCTATTTATGATAGTATTGCTCATGATAAACCTTAATTTGATGTTGATGACTGCAAAAAAATGCAGTTGACTTATCTTAACCAAAATTTCAAATGTGTATAAAAGAACTGCATACATAAGTAGCAACAGCAAAGCCAAAATTAATTGAAAACACCTTTTATGCCTTGATGAATTTGATATTGTATAAAACATTCCTTTACCTTACGAGAAAAAAAAGTATTTAGCAATAAGCATAGTTAAATGCCAACCAGTAAAGATTTGAGAATTAAAATATGTGTGAAACAAGAAAGCTTTTTTATCTTGGCATTTATCCTGCTTTCCACTGAACTGTAAATAGAAACAAAGCTAGAAGCAATACAAGGCAAAAACACATTAAAAAGAGGATTAGCATTTGGATGGAATGACAGATGCAGTGAGTTTTGCACGCATTGTTGTGTGATGTTATACATATGTTGTCAATTAAAAATTATTGAAAAATGTTTAACAGGCAAATTGAAAGTGCTGTGGGTTTGTAAGAAACACATGCTTTTTTAATCAATTAGTTGTACTTGTGCCTTTTCCCTTCTTTTTTAGGCTGAATAAATTGATTGGTATAATGTTGTGCAATGTTTATATTGCAATAAATGTAATTGGCTGTAGCCAGTTTATATTCTATGCCGCATAATATAGGAGGCCCAAGAGGTAATAACTGCATTAGAATTCAGCAGCTAGAAATCAGATAATACCAATGCATCTTGCTAAAAATTGCACTTCAACAACATGAAAAACATAAATGGGCTAGGAACTTAAAAAAATGAAAATGCTTTTGGGGTAATATTATACATGTTATAAAAGGAAATACACGTTATTAATAACAAAATGACCATTTGGATAATATTATTCATTTGACCATTAATACATTGCAAATATTAATTGCTCACATCTAATTTTTAAGACATGCTTGAAGGTAACATTTTTTTGGTGGAAAATAAAAAGATTTTTAAATAAGAAGTTCTGTTTAGTGATGGGTGAATAAATTCACCTGGCACAAATTCGCGGCAAAATCCCGCGTTTTCGCTGCCGTCGATTACATTCGCAAATTTCTGTGAATTTTCGCCGGCGTCAATTTCCAATTTTCTTGACTTTCTAGATGCTCGATTTTTTCATGAAAAGGTTCGAATTGCTCAATTTTTTTGTGAAAATGTTCGAATTGATCAATTTTTTTAGTGAAAAAGTTTGAATTTCTCTATTTTTTCGTGAAAACATTCAAATTTCATGTATTTTTTGTGAAAACGTTTGAATTTCACTGATTTTTCGTGAACTTCCCGATTTCAAAATATATCAAGAATTTTATGCCGTTTTGCAATTTTTGCTGGAAATTCGTGAATTTTGCGGCGAAGCGAAACAGGAGAGATTCGCCCATCACTAGTTCTGTTACATACAGCATAGTGTTGCAAACTATAAAATGCAAATGTACAAAATTAAATGAATATATGAACACTTGAGTCTCAGGGGCCACTGGTCATAGTGTATAGAGAAAGGACCTACAAGGAGTCTGAACTGGTTAACAGGCAGACAGGTAGGTATGCAGGAAACAAGAATATACTTTAGTGTTGACTTGTATTGACAACAAATCAGGATTTAGGATTAGTACAGGAGCATGCAGGGTCAATAAGTAGGAAAGCAGACTAACAGGTAGGCAAGTCAGGGAAAATTCAAATGCTCTGCACTAAGGGTATTAACAAGGTTTTTTACATTGCGAGCTGTGAAGATGTGGAATTCTCTCCCTGAATCAGTTGTACAGGCTGATACATTAAATAGCTTTAAGAAGGGGTTGAACTGTTTGCCATTTTGGAATCATGAAGGAATTTTTTCCCCCTTTGAGGCAAATTGGAGAAGCTTCAGTTGGGGTTTTTACCTTCCACTGGATCAACTGGCAGTTAGGCAGGTTAAAAAAAGTTGAAAGGTTGAACTTGATGGATGTGTGGTGGCCCGAGTGCACAATCTGCACCTGAGCCTGCCAGTGACAAATTCAACACTGAGTGGACCTGTGTCAGTCTCTGCATTTTGGTGATGGTGCCATCAACAAGCACTGGATCTGTGTGTACTCTACCCTTTAGCTTCATATGTTATAACATATAGTTAACACTTTTTAGAAAGAATGTTTTAAGTAACTGCTATGGGCATGAAGAGCCATGGAACAAAATGGTGCTTGAGGATACAGTTCCAGAGCTCAAAAGACTAAACAAAAAAACTAACAAAATGGGGAAATACAAATCAGCCAAGCATAAAAATTGTTAGTGTCCAAGGAGAACTCATTAAACTGACATAATGACTTTTTCCACAAACAAAAGAATCAAGGCAAAGACTCCATCAAGATGGTGTGGGAATCATTTAATTAAGAGAAGGACAAACCTTGCATTCTGAAATTGAGGCCACTGTTGATATATTGACATCTCTAAAAATCTTGCCAACAAAAGAGAATATCAGAGAAATGCAACAGCAAGTGTTCAGAAGTCAGATCTGGCTGCATTTGAATCTCACACAGAAGGTCTATGGTGTAATAGTTTAAAGTGGTTCTAGTAACCCATAAAAAACAATGAGAAATTTGATGTGGAATAGATGACTAATGATTGCTAATGCTGATTGGTTACTATGGGTTAGTAGACCTTTTTCACTTTTATTACTTTCTCCTATTAAAAAAAGAACAAGAGAATCAATCAAATCCAGCAAATATTTAAAAATTACATAATATTTGGCACAACTGTTAAACTAAAGGTATATTGAACAATGAATTGAGGGCGCTCTTAGACTTCTTATGACTTAAGTTTGAAGAATTTTCCATTTTTTTTGTATTTTGTAGTTTGGTCTTGATATATTAATAATGGCATTATTTCTCTAATTTGGTTAGGTACATTTTAGATATTTTTGAAGGTATACAGTAGGAAACCTGTAACTAAACGTAATCATGTTTCCCATGGCAGAAAGATAGCTATAATTGTCTTGACAACTAATGCCAAGATGACCTTCTAGAGAGTGTCAAGGAAGCACCTCAAGCCAACACAGTTGAGGGTGGGCTTTACTTTTAGCACAAATTATCAATTTGTGTCACCCAAAGTCCACATAAACTGTACATTTACTGGCTTAATAAGAAATAAGAATTGAACAATACAAGAGGGGCATTTTTTCCCTTAAATTAATATTTAAACATTTATACCATCTGTAAGATAAAACCCAAATATTCAGGGTAGCATACAAAAACAATCTTTGAGGACCACTTTTTTCTTACCATCACCAACTGAGTATCCATTGAGAAAGTGCTAAGATCCATGAGCAAGTTTATACTTGTATCTTATCTTAAAATGAACTGATGTCTAAGGCAGGTTAACAACAGTTAACCTTAAACTTTCAATCTAAATGGAACAACCTTTTTTTTAGTAAGAAACTCAGGACATTACAAAATAAATATAAGTGTAATCATCTTTCTCTGCTAGACAACAAAATTACTTTTGATCCTTTAAGTAAATATACGTATTTTATTATATCTTTTGTTCACACCACTAAATCCTTGTACTGTGCACACCTCATACCCATACTGAAAGTGTCCACATTTTTCACCTGTTCATACTGCCACAAACTGCTAGAGGGGCACCAGCACTGTGTCACTGTATGTAGCATAGTATGAACTGTTAATCTTATAGTGGTCCTGATAGATTTCCCTATCTCCTGCTGTATTCTGACATCCCCATGTGTACCATACTCTGCCTGCCCTAAACTCCCTGTGTGTGTCATACTCTGCCTACCCTATGCTCCCTGTGTGTGCCATACTGTGCCTGCCCCATGCTCCATGTGTGCCATACTCTGCCTGCCCTATGTTCCATGTATGTGCCATACTCTGCCTGCCCTATGTTCCTTGTGTGTGCCATACTCTGTGTGCCCTATGCTTCCTGTGAGTGCCATAATCTGCCTGCCCTACTCTGCCTGTGTGTGTGCCATGCAGTGCCTGCCCTATGCTTCCCGAGTGTGTCATACTCTGCCTGCCCTATATTCCTTTTGTGGGCCATACTCCTCCTACCCTACTCTGCCTGTGTGTGCCATGCTCTGCCTGCAGGAGATGAAGCAAGGTTTGTTAGCATTTGTTTGTTAGTGGTCCCCAAGCTCTTTAATCATGTGCTGGGGGTTGCCGTGTTATCCACAGGGAATGGTGAGTCATATGGATTTAAGGGTATGTCTAAATATGACGTAATAAACTTGCTTCATATATAAGTGATGAATAGTGATGAGCGAATCTGCCCAAAAATTTGTGAAACTTTAAAAAAATTCACAAAGCAGCGAAGACTTTGCAAAACACATTGATGTCAAGGGTCATCAAATTTTTTTTATGAGAATTTTTTTATGAGCAGCAATTATTTTGCAAGCAACAATTTTTCTCACTCCAAGTGCATTAAAGTCAATGGGTGTTTTTTTTGTGTCATTAAGGTGTGGCATGGTGCCAGGAGCCTGGAAATTGCTAATGAGGTACCACTCTTCAAAAAGGCATCCTGTTCTCGGCCTAAAAACAATAGGCCTGTAAGTCATCAGTGGTCGTTAAGCTTTTGGAAGTGGTAATAAGGGATAAGGGATACTTGACTTTGTTGAAAATCAAAATATAATGAGTCTGTGTCATCATGGTTTTAACAGATCTTGTGAAACGAATGTAATTGCCTTTTATGAGGAGGTGAGTAGGAACCTAATCTCTATGATGGCAGTGCTGTGATCTACTTAGACTTGGCTAAAGCATTTGATATGGTACCGCACAAAAGGTTAATGCTTAAATTAAGGAATATTGGTCTGGAACATAATATTGGTACTTGGTTAGAGAACTGGGTAAATGACAAGTTACAAAGAGTGACAGTAAATAGTGTTGAGCAAAAAAAAAAAAAAAGACGTGCATCAAAAAAATTTCACAGGGCTTCAGTGACATTTCACCGGCAGCGAATATTTGGGAAAACGGGTCAATGTAAAATGTAGGGCATATGTAGGGCAGTATATTGAGCGAAAAATGCACATGATTTTGCCTTCTCAATGACTCCAAAGCAGTTTAGCAAATTTTAAAACCAGTTTGCAAATTTTGACACAAAGTAAAACATGGCAGATTTGCTCAACACACTCAACAAGACTTGCAAGTAAGGAAAATATTTTTATTGGTAACTCCAAAGCAGAAAGAAGGTGCCATGAAAAAATGCCCATAGTCTCTAATGTAATTTGCTACAAAAATGTTGTGTGCCAAAACATTCAAGGCAAAAATTTTTTTCGCAGTTTTGCAGATTTTCTGTTAAGCAAAATAGACAGCTTTGCTCACCAAAAGCAGCATATGGAACATTTTCAAATTGGACCAGTGTTGTTAGTGGCATACCGCAGGGCTCTGTACTTGGTTCTTTGCTTTTCAACTTGTGTATTAAAATGAGCTTCATCATTGGTAAGGGCAAAGTTATGCAAAGTTATGAAATATCCTAAATGCAAGTGATAAACTAAAAGGCAGTGTGTTGAGGGATTCCTTATTTGAGAAGGATCTGGGGATTTTTGCAGATAACAAGTTGTCAAATTCTAGGCAGTGCCATTCTGTGGCTTCTGAAGCAAATAAAGTGCATTCTTGTATAGAAAAAGTACATTCATTTTAGGGATAAATACATAATTTTGCTTCGGCAAGAGTGTGTATATATGTATATATGTATGTAGGGATTTGAAAATTTAGACACCCTCACATATTATTGATAGGCGCATCCCTAGTAATATGGACGCCTAAATGGGTCCTAATGGGGACCTTGTGCTTAAGTAACCCCCGTAGTTCTCACGGTGTACACTAGTTGGCACTGTGTCATAGTATAAAGGTCTTGGAAACCATGCAGTCTGGGTCCATTACTTAAGCCCAACCAAGCAGGCTGGAAGGGAATGGGTAGTGTGATACTAGGAGCACTGGCCCTAGTAAAGTGATAGTATATTCTGTTATAGATCACTCTAGGAGTGAGAGAGAGGTGATGTAGTTGAGCAGATCAAGGCTCTGACGAGGATATTAGAGGGATTAAGATCCCAGGGTATTACTGACCCAGAGTAGGGACAAACTGTTGAGACTAGGGATGATAGAACTTCCCCTATCTGCTACTGAAAGAGATCCTGAAAACTGGGCAATACCTCCTCATAAACTGCATAACCCTCTGCTGATGTGTCCCTGGCCTGCAGGGATTCAGCCTATACTGGTACTGTGAGTGTATGCTACCTTTATGCTATCTGTGTTCTAAGCTCCATTGTGGATCTGTGCTATGTTAAATAAATACTGTTCTCAGTTAAGTATAAAAGAACCTCTGGCGCCCAATTCTTGCACTTTGACACACAGTTACAGTAATACTACACCCTGCCTCCACCCTGCCGTCAAGGGCTTACCCCTGAGTAAAGAGGGTCTCATTTGTTGTTCCACACCACATGAAAAGTAGCTAAAATTGACTACAGTGGTGTCAATTTACTAAAACGCTACATGGGTACTGGGTTCATTTGGAGGGTTTAAATTTAATGGACTTTGGTATTTTTTTAACCCAACTTACCTATGCAACTATGTACTCTTAAAACATACTCCAAAAACATCACAGCTTTTTTTCTGGTGGTGTAGCACATTCAGCCACATATGTTATAACTGTAACTACTGAACAGCTTCTGGAGGGGAGTGTTCAAACCTAACAATAATATAACAAAAAGCAAAATCAAGAGTCTCAGTGAAATATTGTAACTAATCTATGGTATAGACTCAAACAAGGTGGTGAAGGACCCCTTTAACACAATACATTCTTTTTAATCTTGGAGATAATACAAAAATAATGTATGATTAGAGTTTACATGTTATGTTTCTAATCTACCCAGCCTGTTAATAATGGTTATTTATATAAGGACCAATTATCATATTTATTTATATGACTTTTAATACTTGGTATTTCTTAGAAATATTTAAATTAACATTTATCTAATTGAGTAAGCATTTACTATATGTTTTAGGTGCAAATAAATAACATACACATCATATTATCTTTTTCAGGCCCTGTTTCTTAATTTTGAAACCCAGATGCTGGACTAAAACTCCCAGTATTCTAAAATATATAATCAAGGGAAAAAGAATGCTGGGGGCTGTAGGTTAAAGAGATACTTACTCCAGAAATTATTTTTTTTTATCAATCATAACATTACTTTTAATGCTATGTATGATTTTGCTTTTGAATTACTTATCTGATCCCCATGTTCCTCTATGAGAGGGCTGCCATATTTGTGCAACAGTAATCTGTTAGCCTTAGAAACTCTGACAGGTTGAGAAGGAATAGTCAGGTTAGCAGAACAGTCAGGTTAATGAACTTCAAGTAACAATTACTTACAAAAGCAGACCGAACAGAGATAAATGATCAACATAAGTTATAGGTTAACTTTTCGTGCATATTAATATTTTGAAGAGTAGTTTTTTTAGCATTGTCCTGATAGTCTTATACTTCTCAAATGAGGGCTAAAAGTGCAAGCCAGTATTTATAAATATTCCATTTATATCGCAAACAAGTTACCTGAGTCTTTGGGCTCCGTTTACTAAAGTGCGGTAAATCTGACTTTAAGGGGCTGATTCACTAAGGGTCGAATATCGAGGGTTAATTAACCCTCGATATTCGACTGGGAATTGAAATCCTTCGACTTCGAATATCGAAGTCGAAGGATTTAGCGCAGATAGTACAATCGAACGATCGAAGGATTATTCCTTCGATCGAACGATTAAATCCTTCGAATCGAACGATTCGAAGGATTTAAATCCAACGATCGAAGGAATATCCTTCGATCAAAAAAAGTTAGGCAAGCCTATGGGGACCTTCCCGATAGGCTAACATTGACTTCGGTAGCTTTTAGATGGCGAACTAGGGGGTCGAAGTTTTTTTTAAAGAGACAGTACTTCGACTATCGAATGGTCGAATAGTCGAACGATTTTTAGTTCGAATCCTTCGATTCGAAGTCGTAGTCGTAGTCGAAGGTCGAAGTAGCCCATTCGATGGTCGAAGTAGCCCAAAAAAAACTTCGAAATTCGACGTTTTTTTACTTCAAATCCTTCTCTTGAAGTTAGTGAATCGGCCCCTAAGTTTCCGCATGTTATTGCTGAGAATATTTTCCCGCCAGAATATTCGCAGCGACTAAATTTACTAAACAGCGATGTGCTCAGAAGTCATTGGGATCACTTGCGGTAACTACGTTAATAAACCAGCTTACGTTAGCGGTAATTTCAGCGAGTTGCAAATTTTCTGGTGACAAATTATGCGAATATTTATGCTATAAAATAGTCTTGTTTTATGGTGGTTATTATGGCAATTTTTAATTTTTTACTGTGACATTTATGGTCAGAAATGCATCTTCAAAACTCATAAACTTTATTGAATGATGATTATCCCATCCAACAACATTACCAGAGTAACACCAATCAAACATGTATGCATCATATAAACCCTTCTGCCAATAGAATCATATGAACAAGAAATCATACCAGTCAATCTCTTTGCTTCATAGAAATGCACAGTTTAATGTAGCCAATCACAATGAAACCAAAAAAGCGTAGAGGCTGAAGAATCCTTGGACTGTGATGCCCGCTGCCAATAATACACCTCTGAGCAGAAACTGCTGCTGTTGCAACAGATAGAAGCAGAAGCCAAACCATCATGTCAGCAATAGCTACAGATCTCTCTCTTGTCAGCAAAGAATGATGGGTAAAAAAAAAGTATTATGGGATATTTCCTGCCCCTTGAAAATTTTTCTGGCAAAAAAATACTTTTACGCCACTACATAAAATTTTGCGAATAGTCTTGGGTAAATTTTGTCTTTTGCACATTTCGCTGTTTAGTAAACCAGGCATTAATGTGTACGTAGCATTATTTTCAGCGAATGCGATAACTGGCGAAAACATATTTTTGCACAAGAAAATTCGCAAATTTATATTTACCGCAGGTTAGTAAACTGGCGAAAACATATTTGGCAACAAATTTGTCTATATTTTGTGCGAATGTTTTTACCATGCTTTAGTAAACGGACCCCTTTGCCTCATCACAAGATATAAGAAAATAACATGTAAGTATTGTAGGCCACAATAAATACTAGGCTTTGTTACATTACCCATGAGAAGCATAGATATAAAACTCCTCCCCAGTAGTAAGGCACGAATTTGGGGAGAATTTCCGTGTTTCCTTGTTGAGGTGGACCATGTGGGGTCAGTATGTATCAAAACTTTTTAATGCAACTTTAAATAAATTTATATTTTTTTACCAATGAAAAGCCTGGGGACACATATCTTTGGATATAACTTTGTTTATGCTGATTGCCTGTGAACTGGGGCAAGTCCTTTTGGTTTGTGATACATAGAAATCAGGTGTGGATTCCCAACTAAATATTCACAATAAATACTAGGCTCTGTTACATTACCCATTAGAAGCATAGATATAAAACTCCTCCACAATAGTAAGGCACGAATTTGGGGAGAATTTCCGTGTTTCACCACTGTCAAACAAGTTCATGAAACAACCACAATAATTTGTCGGGCGCACGTCAGAAAAGGGAAAATTATAACATACTTACCGTGATTTTCCTTTCCTGGTACCTCTCCATATCAGCACTCTCCGGGATAGCTCCTCCCCTCACCCTCAGGAAGAACCCCTCCCCCAAGTAATTAAATACCATCCACAGGAACTCACCCGCGTCGCGTCAAAAGCTTGAACCAGGTAAGAACCCTAGGGAGGGGATTGCTGATATGGAGAGGTACCAGGAAAGGAAAATCACGGTAAGTATGTTATAATTTTCCCTTTTCCCTGGCCCTCTCCATATCAGCACTCTCCGGGATATAGCAAGCTACCGGAATAAGGGCGGGACCATGCAATTGAATGCAAAATGTTTTAATGAACATAGGAGACAGAGGACAACACATTACGGCCAAATTCTGCACGTTCCGCTGAAGCCACGTCCAAGCGATAGTGTGAGATAAAAGTATTGGGTGATGCCCAGGAGGCCGCCCTACATATCACCTCTAGAGGAGTTCCTGTCTCCGCCGCCCAAGAAGCCGCTTGACCTCTGGTTGAGTGAGCTTTTACTGCTGGCACCTGCAGACCTCTTGCAGTATATGATTTCATGATCACAATCTTAATCCATCTGGAAATGGTAGGAGTAGAAGCCGCCTCTCCTTTCCTCCTGCCGCCTGGAAGGACAAAAAGTCTATCCACCTTCCTAAAGGATTGGGTTGCTTGGCAGTATGCCTTGACTGTCCTTCCCACGTCTAGAAGATGTAAAGGATGATCCTCTGTTTCCTCTGACCTTCCTCTAAATGAAGGAAGGGATAGTTCATCTCGAATGTGGAAATCTGTGACCACCTTAGGCTTGAATGAAGAGACAAATTTTAGAATTACTTTATCCTGAAGAAAAATAGGGCAATTTTCTGTACATTTTAGGGCTTGCAGCTCCCCAACCCTTTTTGCTGAAGTCACTGCTATCAGAAAAACGGTTTTTAAAGTCAAATGCCACAAAGATGATTCCTGAATTGGTTCAAATGGGTCAGATGAAAGATACTCCAGTACTGATGGAAGATCCCACTGTGGACAGGATGGTCTCTTAGGAGGAAGGATTCTGATGGCTGCTTTGAAAAATTTAATTATTAGCGGATGCAGAGCCCAACGGACCCCTGAGAAGGTTGAAATAGCGGTCACATGGGTTTTGAGGGTACTCACTCTTAATCCCCTGTCTAATCCCTTTTGAAGGAATTCGAGGATTTCCCCTATTGAGACCGAAGGGTTATGTAAAGACTCCTTGCTTCTTTCTTTAATGAATGCTTTCCAAATGCTACAATATCTTGAATCTGTCGAGGATTTCCTAGACTTCATTAGCACCTCAACAACTCTGTTTGAAAGACCTTGAGCCTCTAGACCCCTCCGCTCAATCTCCAAGCCGTCAGGGCTAAGGGAGCTGGATCCGGGTGTATGAATGGTCCCTGAATCAGTAGATCCCTGGAATATGGCAACTTCCAAGGAGGACACACTGATAGTCTGATCAGTGTCGGGAACCATGGACGCCTCGACCATGCTGGAGTAATACATATCAATTCCCCTCTGACCTCCACTAACTTCTGCAGCACCCTCGGAATCAGAGGAAGAGGAGGAAAGACATAGCATAAAGTCGTTGGCCACGGTTGGACTAGGGCATCTATTGCTAATGCCTTGGGATCTGTCCTTCTCGAAAAGAATTTCTTGCATTTGGTGTTGCTTTGTGAGGCCATCAGGTCCATACAAGGTATCCCCCACATCCTCATCAACCGACTGAAAATCCTGGGATGCAACTGCCATTCGTGAGGATCCAACGTACTCCGACTTAGAAAGTCCGCTTCCCTGTTCAATCTGCCTGGAACATGCACCGCAGTCATCTCCGCCACATGTTGTTCTGCCCAGGCAAATAATGGCTCTGCTTCTGACAATAGAGAAAGGCTTCTCGTTCCTCCCTGTCTCCTGACATAGGTGACTGCTGAAGTATTGTCGCATCTGATTTTTATTCTGCGACCCTCCAGATCCTTTTGGAAACTTTGCAGTGCTTGAAGAATGCCTCTTATCTCTAGAACATTTGATGGCTCTTCTGATGAGGGCTGCAGCCAAGATCCTTGAGCTGCTTTTCCTTCTAGCACAGCCCCCCATCCTGAACCGGAGGCATCTGTCATGAGAACTGTCCAATCTTTTGGAAACAGAGGAACTCCTGCTGATAGACACTCTGGCTGAATCCACCAAGACAGGGCCTCTCTGAGATTCTGGTTGACTGGAATCTGTACTGATGGATTGAGAACACCTCCTGACCGAATAAGAAGAACCTGAATAAATCTCATGTGCCAATGAGCCCAGGACACTAGGCGAATTGCTGATGCCATCATCCCTAGGAGGCGGGCCAATATACTGGCTGAGATGACTGTTGACAGGCAAACCTGATGCACTAACCCGCGAATGTCCTGCTGTCTTTGGCTGGACAAACTTATCAGGCCACTTTTTGAATTCAGATCGGCTCCCAAGAAGGACACCTCCTGTGCCGGTTCCCTCTGGCCTTTTTCGGAATTGAGACACCATCCATGATCTTGCAGAAAACGGATTACCCTGTCCCTGTGGGATATTGCCAGCTCTCTTGATGATGCCAGAAGAATCAAATCGTCCAGGTAGTGGAATATCCTTATCCCCTGTCATCTCAGATATGCCACCATGGTTATCAAGACCTTGGAAAATACCCTTGGAGCTGTGGCTAGCCCAAAGGGAAGAGAAACAAACTGGAAATGGTGACCCTGTACCTTGAATCTTAGATACACCTGATGTGATTTTGCCACTGGGATGTGATAGTAAGCATCCTGAATGTCCAGGGTACACATCCAGTCGTTTCGACAAATCTCCGCTCTTACGGACTCCAGAGATTCCATCCTGAATCTTCTGACATGGAGAAAACGATTTATTGGCTTTAAATTTAGTATTGGGCGCCACAACCCCGATGTCTTGTGAACCAGGAAAAACTGGGAATAAAAACCTTTTCCCTGTTCCTGTCTGGGCACTGGAATGATGACCCTTTGGGTTATCATTTGATCCAAATGAAATTGCATGGCTCGTCTTTTTTCCACAGACGTTGGCCATGGTGAGGTAAGGATCCTTGAAGGAGGCAAAGGACCCTTGAACTCTAGCCTGTACCCTTCCTTTATAATGCTGAGAACCCACTGATCTTCTGTGGATCTTTCCCAGGCGACCAGAAAATGCTGTAACCTTCCTCCTATTTCTGGCCCCTGGGGACCCCTCCCTTCAGAAGGGCTTGCGGGATGTGGAAGGGGTAAAGGGCTTGGAACTAAACTGCCGAAAGGAACTTGACTGATTTCCAGAGAAAGTGTCCGATCTAACCGGTTCTTTCCTACCCCTAAAGGGTCTAGGTTCCGAATTAGTTCTAGACTTGAAGGAAAACTTGCTGCGAAAGTTTCTTTTCGGCTGTTTTCGCTTCTTCTGTGGTAGGAATTGACTTTTTCCCCCAGATGCTTTAGAAATCAGCTCCTCCAATTTTTTACCAAAAAGCATTTGTCCCTGAAAAGGCAAGGTACATAAGGCTGATTTTGAAGTAGCATCTGCCTCCCAAGATCTCAGCCACAAAGCCCTTCTGGCAGAAACCGAAAGTGCTAAGGACCTAGAGGCTAGACGAGTCATATCAATTGAAGTGTTAAGAAGAAAGGAAACTCCCATCCTGAGTTCTGTAAGACCCTCCAGAATATCTGACTTTTCACGATCCTCCTTTATAGCCCCCTCTAAGTTCTCTAGCCAAATCTCCATAGCTTTGGTAACTGAGAGACTTGCCACCGCTGGTTTTACTGTTTCCCCTGCGGTCAAAAAAGCCCTTTTCAGGTCCGTGTCAACCCTTCTATCCATGGGGTCCCTCAGTGTAGCCACATCCTCAATAGGAAGCAGCGTAGATTTAGCCAGATGAACTACTGGAGCATCTACAGAAGGAACAGTGCAGATATCTTTAACCTCTTCTTGCTTAAAGGGATAAAGCCTATTAAGTTTTGTTTGGGCTTTCAATCTTGTAGATGTCAACTCCCATTCAGCTTTAATGAGCTCTTTAACATCCTGGTGTAAAGGAAAAGTTTGACCCTTCCTTTTAATTCCAGGGAGAAAAGCAGAGGAAGATGATGCCTGTTCTTCATCAGCCAGTTCCAAAGTGTCCCTAACCGCCTTTATTAATGGACTAACCATGGCAAAATCAAATAAGGGGCAATCGGCATCCTCTGATTCTTCTTCCGACGAGGAACTCCCATCAATAGCTTCTTCCTGAAGTAACTCCGAATCAGGATGCCCCCGATTAGTATTTCTGCCCGAAACCATTGAAGACACTTCCTGGGACACCGCATTCTTAATCCAAGACATGACGTCGGATTGAGAGAAGGTCGAACTTCCGGCTGCTTCATTCAAACACACCTGGCACAACCTTTTATTTGGCAGAGGAGGTTCCAAACATGCTAGGCAGGTTCCCAAATCCTCAGCAGATGCACTTGGCCCTGGAGAAGAGGCCTTCTTTTCTTTTGCCTTGGTTCTAGCAGATTTCATCACTGCCAATAAGGAAAAAAGAAGTTTAGAGATCAATAGAGGAAGGTTCCAATTTCTCTTTTTTTTTTTTTTTTTTTACCTCAACCTGAAAGGTAGACTTGCGAGGGTGGCGGCTGGTAACCCAGAGAATGCCTAAAAATAAAACAAAATAAAATAAAACTGGGACTAATCATATTGGCCCCAACAGGCATCCATCCAGGCACCTTACTTACAGAGAAGGATATGGCTCGCGCCTCAGGCGTGGACAGAAGAAATGAACGCCAGATACTCAGCGCAGCCCACTTCCTGTGTATCTTTATACTACCATCTTCCGCCACCCTCCCCGTCCGGCAAAAATGACGTATCCTGCTCCTGTGCTGTCGCGTGCAGGAGGTAGGACCCAGTATGCAATGGCCGCCGATAGCATTTCCGCGTATCGGGTAAGCTGCCGAACGGGGGAACATGGAGCATTACAGCACAGCCCTGATAACCTTACCGATGCTGCTTTATGCGGACAGCCACCAAGTCTCACAGACGGGAGGACAGTCAGGGATTGGACCCTACCGCAATAAGACATCCATGTGAGGAAAAAGGCTTTGCAGCCAAAAAACCTCTGTTCCGGACCGCATTCCGCAGGCCCCTGCTACCCTTCAGGGAAAAAAGACTCCTTCAAAGGAGTGTTTGGTGAAGAAGAACTAAAAAAAGACGCGGGTGAGTTCCTGTGGATGGTATTTAATTACTTGGGGGAGGGGTTCTTCCTGAGGGTGAGGGGAGGAGCTATCCCGGAGAGTGCTGATATGGAGAGGGCCAGGGAAAAGTTGCTTGCATCAAAACCAACGTTATTCAGACACCCATTGACTTTAACGCCAGTGGCAAAGTTGACGCGAGCGTCAAAATTTGAGTTTTGATAATTTTTCTACGTTTCGCCAATTTCGCAAGATGTTGGCAAATTTTCTGGCAAACCGAAATGGGACAAATTTGCCCATCACTACTCCCCAATGCTGTTTAAATATTTTCTATGCATATGTCCATGCATAGTACTATGTACTGTACAGATCATATGCTTTGAACTCTGCACCTTTATAAAGCAACACTGCAGGACCTGAATGCACACCAGTGATACATTTGTGAAGTAGGCTGCATAAGACTGTTAACATTCAAAACAGGGATCAATGATTTCAAAATTGCCATATAGTATTCTTTGCAGATCACTGCTTTACTGCTGCCTCAACTTGCACAGCTTCCCAATGTTAATTAACTGTCTTGTGCAATCTAACAACTGAGCAGATCATTGCTTTGTTGTTGTAGATTATGTTCATTCTTTATTTATGCATGGTCCCTAATCTAAATTGTTTCTAGCTCCTAGTCAAATATATTTCTCTGCAGTGGCAACACTCCTCTTTGTTTACTCAAGTGAGGAAGGAGCCAACAATAAAATGAAATTGGATAGTTTTCGTAAACTTTTTTTTTCAGTTCAAAGTCTATTAATCCTTTCGGCTTTATTCTGAACACAACGGTGCAAGTCATGAATTGATTAAAACTGTGAAGATAACAATAGCCGCATCAAAAAGAATGAATTAAGTTGTGAGACATGCATAGGAGTTCCTTTTTCTTGAATTTTAGTAGAAAAATAAGTGAAAAAGGATAATATAACCAAATAACAGGGAAATGGATTAATAGCTAACAACATTCTACTGTAGAATCTTTGTAGAAAGATATGCATTTGATGTCATAAATTACCCCTATTGTCTTTACTGACCATGTGTGGATATGGCCCTTTACTCTTTAAAAGCATATCCTATAAGGAATTAGTGGAATTTCTTTACTGATCCATCTCAAACGATATTGCCAAACCTATAGGCATATTTCTGCTAGTGGGAAATGCTCACATCTGCCTGTCCCATCTGTCATACTGTTGATGACCTGTCTTCACACGTACACATTGTTTTTCAACCTGAGCATGCACATTGGGGTATTTATTTGGCTGTAAATTCCCTGCATATATGACTGTTGCCATTTGGGCTACATGGGGAGAGTTATTTACTAAAATCTGAATTTATCTCATTATTTTTTCCCTGAATTGTATGATGGGGTTTTTGATCAGATTTTTAGTCTAAACCCAGCACAGACCACAATAACTTCCAGTTAGGATAGGGACCTCTGACATTGACTTATACACAAACTCGGCAGGTTTGAAATGGTGGATTTTCAGATTCGGGATTTTTGCTGCATCAGGCTTTAATGAATCTAGAAAAATGTAAGTTTTTGAAAAACGAGTTTTGCCGCAAAAAGCCCGACCAGATAAATTCAGAGTTTAGTAAATAACTCCCCAAATGACACATTTTCCCCTCCATAGCAGACTCTTATCTGTATTTTCTTCACCAGTGTTCTTCATTTAGTATGTTAAAATTAATAGCAAGGGGCAAGAGTGGTTTCAGGTTTTTATATACAAGTTTAGAAAGCCTTAGGCATGGTATTAACCTTAGGCCAAGGGTCCATGGAGTGTTTTGACCACGTCCTGGCAAACAGCAGAAAACAACAGTTTTACATGTCACTACCACCATGTTATGTAATGGTTAGTGTCCTAATTGATGCAAATGGACAAATGGCTGGTCATCCTACCCAGAAAATGTCTTCCACAGACGTACACTTGTCACTGCTCCATGTGCATCAGTTAGAGCACTCATTAATTGTCTCTATAATAAGAAGCAATGACAAGCAGACAGGAACATTTTGTTCACAGTTGACTACCACTATATTCCAGAGAATGGTAGCAGTTGACTTAACATCCCATGTGCCATTACCCTAAAACTAGTTCATGTAGTGACAATATAAATGATAATTCTGGAATTGCATTCCCCCAAATGCATCTTAAGTCACCTAATGTGACACTACAGTACTTGCTAGCTCCATTATTGGAAACTCAGATCCATGACTTCAGCTATGCAGGTTAAGTTAGCTGTAGGCAGGGAAGAGATTGGTTAATATTAGTATGTTACTAGTAACACTCTGGTAGAATCATCTAAATCATATGTAGAATGAAAAATGTTTATATTTCCCTCAAAGAGTGTGGCATTTATTTTGAAAAACACATCCTAGCAACATTAAGTTGAATTAAGCTTTAAGGAAGATGTTTTTTTTCTTGAAAGTTTCTCAAAGACATTTTAAATGTAGTTTTTGCTTTCACTTTTTCTGTTATCTGGGCAAGGTGAAGTTAATTGCACATTTATTCTTAGATGCTATTGATTAAATGAGTAAATGCCTGTCGTGTAAGTAAAAGATCTGGTTCCACTATTGCCTTTGCTAATTTCTCCTTTTTAAACAACTTGTTTACATTAGTATTTCAGCATTAATAGTGCTCTTTGAGTTGACAGCCATATGAGCAATTAAAGAAATATCACATTCATATTAGTTTCAAGCACATTGCTAATGTTAGGCTTTTTGTAAATGAACATAATATGCTATGTTATAGTATTAAAGGGATTGTTCACCTTTGAGTTATCTTTCAGTATGCAGTAGAGAGTGAGATTCTGAGACAATTTGCAACTGATTTTCTTTTATTTGTGGTTTTTTAGTTATTTAGCTTTTTATTCAGCAGCTTTCCAGTTTGCAATTTCTGCAATCTGGTTTCTAGGGTCCAAATGACCCTACCAACCACGTATTGATTTGAAATAAGAGACTGGCATATGAATAGGAGAGGCCTGAATAGAAAGACGAGTAATAAAAAGTAGCAATAACAATACATGTGTAGCTTACAGAGCATTTGTTTTTAGAAGGGGCCAACGACGCCCATATGAAACCTGCAAAGATTCAGAAGAGAAAGGCAAATAATTAAAAAAAATATAAAAAAATAAATAATGAGAACCATTTGAAAAGTTGCTAAGAATTGGCAATTCTATAACATACTAAAAGTTAACTTAAAGGTGAACCACCCCTTTAATGTTTGCAGTGGTGTTTCTTATAAAAGAAATATTAATGTCTTGTGTGTAGAATGAACTGTAAGAAATATACCTGTCCCTGGTGGTCTAGTGGGGAGGGGGGGGACACGCACGACTGTTGTATCTGACGCGCTGATGCGTGCTGTACCTTTGTGAGCGCACTTCCAGGTTTGACGTGCATCTGCGTCATCACGCTAGTGGCACGAAATTTGAAAAGGGTTCCTTGCGCTGACCAACTCTAGTCTGCTGCCGTCCTGATTTTTGCCTGTACTTAGACTATTCTCTCGGAACTTGTCTTTACCTGCTTATTGTGTTACGACCTGGCCTGTGACCCCTACTGAGCTCCTGCCTCTTGACTCTGTACTATGCTGCCTGATTATGTACTGAACCAGCCTGTGACCTTACTACGCTCCTGCCTCTCGACTTTGTACAGTGCTGCCTGATTTGGTACTGACTCGCCTTTCCTTGACCACGCTTCTATTCTCTGTGCCTGTTTATACGTACGGTTCCCTTGCTCACCCAGAACTCTTTCACTGGTTCTCTTGCATTAAGGCCTGGTGGCATCTGAGTAGCGGAGGGCTCCACCTGAAGCCAAAGGTGGCTGCTACAGGCAGAAGACAGGAACCTTGGAGTTAGTCCTGGGTTTCTTAAATTTTACAATGAAAAGAATATTTAACAATATTTTCTCATAAACGTTCTGCTTGTGACATTTCCTTTTGTCTCCAAAAATAATTGTGCTAACACAGATTCTTAAACTTATAGATAAGTGTTCTATCCCTATAAAAATAATATGCATAATGTGATAGATAGGAGGTGGTTATTGAATGTTATGGCATTGCCTTTATTTGCATGAAGAGGACTGTCTGCAGTTAACAATGTCCTCGATGGGAACAGGCTGAAGCTGCAGGGCTCCCTTTGTTCTATAAATCCAATAAACACATTTTAAGACCCAAAAAGGAATGTCCTCATATAGTGACACAAGTACAAAGGCAATATTTCTAGGTCAATATTTTTCTTTACCCTTCATATTTCTAAAATTGACATTTTTAATAATAAATTGGTTTCATTTTATAATAAACTATAAAAGCAGTCCTTTTACTGTATGCCCCATCCTGTGACAATGTCATTTGACTGAGCTGACACAAGTAGCTTGTTTCTTTTCACTTGATCAGTAATCAATATGTGCATGGTTTAGAATATGGTTGCACTGATTCCAGAGTTTGGGTCAGGATTTGGTTCAGGATTCGGCCAAGATTCTGCCTTTTTTTAGAAGGCTTCGAATTTTGCCGAATCAAAGTGCCTGTCCGAACCAAATCCGAATCCAAAAAATCACATGACTTTTCATCACACAAACAAGGAAATTTTTTTTTGCACACATGGTTCTATTTCCCCCTTGTTTCCTTAATTGACATTTGCAAACTAAGGTTCAGATTCGGTTTGGTATTCGGCCAAATCTTTAAAAAAATGATTGATGCTACAATCATAAATGTTCTAATGGAACAACATGAATATTGTGCAGCAATGCAGAGAGCACCCTATCACAATGTTATACTTAGTAGTGGCATCCACGTGATTGCCCAAGTTCGATTCAATCATTGCCACAGCTGGAGGCAAAAACCTCTCCGTAATCCTCTTCTTCACAGCTGCCTCTGAACAGGACCACTCATCTATCACCTGCAGCATGTGGTCCTAACAATGTTCATTTATTTTAGATATAGACTAGAAAATACGTTCTGCTTTCTATTATTTCCTGCATGAATAGCTTGATGTATTGATTGATTGAACATCCTGACTCACTGCAGGCTCCAGCAACACACTGAAACCTTCTTCATTTACCTGGAGAGAACAGGAAAGCAATCATTTTGCTGCTCTTCCTTTGAAAATGAAAGATGTTTCAAATCGATTCTCACCTGCCTTAATACACATAACAAAACATTACCGTTAATTAACACTTTGCTAATCATGATGTTGTTTTTTTTTTCAGTTTGCAGTTGTGTAAATATGAAGTATTTACTCCAGTAAAACATAAAAGGAGAAATAGATAAACATATGCTTGCAGAAAGCACAAGGTTTGTGACCATAATTCACTCAATGCAAGAGCTTTTATCAGATTTCTGCAGATTTTACTGGTCTTTGCTGAATTATTAAGCACTTAAACCTATTTTAGGATCTGCAATCATAAACGTATTAAGTAGATATATCCTGCATTGACTTTCACAGTATGAAACAATTTATTGAGACATGTACATATAATAAAAGAAGAAATTTCCAGACATTCCCTAGAGGTTCCAGATCAAATCAAAGTATCAAAAAATTGAGCCTAGATCGGACATGCCTTCCTTGTTTTAAACATCTTGTCCACGGTAGAAGGATAAAAATTAATCTTGTGTAACCATCTGTTTCTGGTAGCACTGAAGAAATGTGATACATCATTGAGAAATAAATGAAAAAAAAAATCCTCATAGGCAACATAGAAAACTGATTTCAGGAAAAGAAGACTAGGGGAAAAAATCTTCCATCAGCAATTCCCAATTAAAAACTAAATATTTACACATGCAGCTTTGAAATAAAGTAATTTACAAAAGCAATAGGAGGCTAAGTTGCTTCAATCACAGTAGTATGAATGAATAGGCCAGCCATTAAGCTGTGCTGATATGCCATCTCATTATTAATGCTCTTGGATTAAAAGCAGTTAGCATAACTTTGTAAACACTCATATTGTTTTATAATCATATTAGCAAAAGAGCTAATTATAGTGCATTATGCATTGTAGGTAGGAAAAACTGCCTGTTATTACAGTCCTTGTAATAATAATTGCAAAATGTTCACAGAATGAAAGCTGTAAAATTACAATTCATGATGAGCCAATCTGTTTTGTTTCGCTACAAAAAGTGTCAAAACTGCAGAAACTTACCAAAACAAAGAAAATTTCGCAAAATGCATTTCTGTAAATTGGCTTTAATTTGGTAACATTTTTCTACGCAAAGTGCATTGAAGTCAAGGGGCTTTTTAATGGCATTCTTTTACCGCATTCCATGCCTAGCAAAATATTTCACTCATTTTAGTGGCTTGAAGTTCATATTTAAAAATCACCCATTATTGTTACTTTAATTTGTACAAATCTTTAAATTAAGAATATAGTATATGAAATAAGAGAGGTGAGTTTTTAAAATCTCTTTAGAGGGAAATATTTTTACTTTAAATAAGTACTAAATTAAAAGATTTTTGTGTCAAGGGATCTGTGGCATCATTTGGGAACCTCATTCTATAAACATATATATATAATTAGAAATAACATTGGTGAACCAAACAAAGGGAATTATTTGCTAATTTAAAGTGTGAAGAGTGGCAGATACTGTAAAGGTCTCTTCCACCTATAACAACTGCCTTTCGCTTTGGGAGGAGCCCTCCGCTTTTTTGATTCCGCAAGGTCATAAAGTGAGAGGACTAAGGGGGGAAGCTTTGGCCAGACAAAGAAACCGTAACAGGCCAGGGTTGAAACCAACAGTAGTTCAGTACAGAATCAGGATCTGAGAGAATGGTCAGAAACAGTCATGGATCAGGACAAGTAGCAAACTAGGGAAGGTCAGGGACAGGCTAGGTCAGAGAACAGACAAGACAGACTTGAACTGCACTTAAGAACTATTAGAAATAGGGAATTAATTTTTTCACAAAGTTTCATCGCAGAAAAGATGCCCATTTACATGCATCAAAAAAAATTTGCCATAGACTAATGCATTTTGGTGAATTTCTGCCGGCGGCAACATTTTTGCTAAACTTGTCAAAGTCTACCAGGAAGAATCCATTAGTGATGGGTAAAACAATGAGTGCGTATTTGGAGTTTTTTAAATGTAGATACTAAGTACTAGATTTATTAAACAGTTAGGGATTAACAAACACTTCATTTTGGTGGGAGGTTGAGGAGTTAGAGAAGTTAGCAGGAAAACAATAGGTTCATGTAACAGGTCAAAAGTCAGGGCAGGTAGCAGACACACAATAATTCCTTGTGACAGGTCAAAAGACATGTCCATGTAGCAGTCCAGAGGTTAGAAGCAGGAGATGAAAAGATACCAGGCAAGGATTAGGAATGGAACATACACATATCAGCACAGGATACAGGAGCTCAGGGTAGAGGGCCCTTGAACCTAGGAACTCAATATTCATGATAGAACTAGAACTCATATACAAGGGCTAGACCACAGATAGTAGCTCAATGATCCAGCAGAGGAATCCATTATCATTAACCATAAAATTATTGTCAAATTTACATTATAGGGCCCATTTATTAAACCTCAAATTTATCTGGTTGAGGTTTTTAAGGGGAAACTCAAATTTTTTCATGGGAAAAAAAACTAGTATTTCTAGAGATTTTATTATACCTCAAAGCTGCTAAAAATCCAAATCCAAAAATACTTCATCTCAACCCTGTCAAGGTCATGTAGAAGTCAATAGCAGATGTTCCTGAAGTTGTTTCTTGACATCATGATCTGTGCTGGATAATCCAATAAAGTCAGGGGTTTTGTACAATAATCGAAAAAGGTTTTGCATCAACAATTGGAAAAAGTCGAGTTTTATTTATGCTTGATTTTGTTGCAACATTTCGTAGCTCCAATTTTTTAGAGGTTATTTAATGGAAAAGAGTTTGGTAGACTTTGTTTTCATAAAAAACTGAGATTAATTTGAGTTTTAGTAAATAACCCCTTAACTTTTTTTAAAATTTTTAGATAACAATAAATTTCCACCTTGTTGTCTATTCTCAACAATAGGAGTCCCCTCTAATTTTGAAGACAAAGTAACTGGCCGGGAAAACCTAAAACACCAAACCTAAAACACAATTAACATAAAGAAAGGATGTCAAAGGACCAGGAAGGGGCAAGTACTGGGGCAAACATGCACATCCCTAATGGCAGATTGACTAGCAGACAATTGTAACTAAATGAAATATGCTAGCATTATTCAAATGCAACCAATTAGGAGAGACTAGCTAAAATTGAGATACATTTTTTTGCAGCAATAATAATATTTTAAATATGTAAATAGTAAAAGAAAAAGCAGGAAGGATTGGGACCATTGATATCAGAGATGGGGTTGGGGATTTTCTTAATATAGAAGGATCTGGGGATTTTTGTATATAACAAGTTGTCCAAGTTGTCCGAATTCCAGGCAGTGTCATTCTGTGGCTACTAAAGCAAATAAAGTACTATCTTGCATAAAAAGGGCATTAACTCAAGGGATGAAAACATAATTATGCCTCTTTATAGGTCCCTGGTAAGGCCTCACCTGGATAGAGAGAGCAGAGGTGAGCAACTAAACTGGTAAGAGGGATGGCAGATTTAAATTATGAGGGTAAACTGTCAAGGTTGGGGTTGTTTTCTCTGGAAAAAAGATGATTGTGAGGGGGCACGATCACACTTTAGAAGTACATTAGAGTACATTATAGACAAATAGCAGGGGACATTTTTTTCCCATACAGAGGATCACCACACCAAAGCCCACCCCTTTAGACTAGAGGAAAAGAACTTAATTTGAAGCAGCATATGTGGGTCTTTTTCAGCCCAATTTAAATATGTAATGATGTAACTGACAATATGGATCAGGCAGCTAACAGAACCTATAGCGGATGTTTACTTGTATGTGATCCTCTAGAGACAAAGGTTTGATAGAGTGGCGTGGTATGGGGTAGTATTTGGTAGTTAGTGTTGTAGGTTATGTTGTGTTATTTTAGTGTGTCTATTTAAGTTAGTATAACATATATACATAGTATATTTGTTTTATATTATTTTGTTTGCTTATTGCAAGGCTAGTACAGGTATGGGATCCAGAAACCCATTATCCCGGAAGAACCTAATTATAGGATGGCAATCTCCTATAGACTCCATTTTATCCATATGTCTCTATAATACTAAAATAGTACCTTGCACTTGATCCAAATTAAGGTGTGGTGGCACCCTAACTTTGACAGGATGCCTTTTGTTTTGAGGGCTATTGAAGCCCGATTCCCCAACACTTTGTGCTGGATTATTGGTCCTACTGCTGACTCCAAGCCTCGTGACCTTGTGAAATCCTGATCGTTTTCTTGATTATGTTCTCCTGTTCCTGAAATCTTGTCTTGTTGCAGCCTTGTTTTCCCTGCTCTGTTTCTTCTCTGCTCCCTGTTATTTCGGATTTCTGGATCTCCCGGTATTGACCTCAGCCTGTTTTTGACCTTGTTTGAATGCTGCCTGTCCCTCATTTGTTTGTCTGCCCCTGCCCTGGAATTTCGGCCTGTACCTGGACTTGTGTTTTTGTTGCCATTTATATTTCTGCAAAGGTCTGTGCACATTTTTGTTTATTAAAACACCTTGAAGTTATTCAGCATATTGGCTCCTGTCTGTGAATCCTTACATATTGGAAGGAAAACCAGTCTATTTGGTTTATTTAATGTTTACATGATATTCTAGTAGACTTAAGATACGAAGATCCAGATTGCAGAAAGATTTGTTACCTAGAAAACCCCAGGTCCTGAGCATTTTGGATAACAGAATTTTTTTTTATTATTTTAATAATCTACATAATTACAAAGCTGCGCCCACAGAGCCTCTTGTTGGTCACCTGCAAGTAATATAATTCTTGTCTACACACAGTCACTAATTCTAGATAAGATAAATCCTGATAACAGGAAACATTTTATTTTTTTTAAAAAAAAAAGAAAAAATCTGTGTGTTTTCAATATCTATATCTTACATTTTTTCGTGAATCACGATGAGGTGCATTGTGCACAAATTTTCACAAATGGCTTGGGAATGAGATATGTTCGAATGAACGAGGTCACTGTGAATTTTAGTTGTGTGTGAATATAGCATTGATGGTAATTAAGCATATATAAAATCTCAGTTTGTGAAAGTTTTGATTATATGTTTCTCCACCATCTAAGTTGTGGCGTAACTCGAATGCAGAGAAATGCCTGTGTGCACAGAAATTTTTGCATTTTGCGATTATGTGCTAATAGAAATTCTCAGTTAGATTTGCCTATCGTACACATCAATCTTACATAGCTTTTAAATTATAACTATGACCAGGGCTAATTTGCTCTATGCAAATAATTTTGTGCTGCACTACATTTATAAATGAGCACCACAACTGCATGGAAACAAGCTAGAAAATAATTTTGGACCTTTTATATAGGCTAAAGGTAGTAGGTTTTATTTTGGGTAATTCAATCACATTGGTTTATGGCATAGGTTTTAAAACCTATGCCATATTTTAAAGGAATAACAGTTTAGCAGTAGAAACATACTTATTATAGCATATCTTTAATAATGGCAATGACAATTCAACTACCATTGTGCAGCTGTTTCATATTAAAGACTAACAAAAGAATACAAAATAAGATTTCAAATCTCTCATAATACTGTATTGTCCTAATGAATTCTGTTGGGAAATATCTAGAAATGCATGAACAAATGCATCAACTTCCTGAAAGAAATCTGTCTCAACAACATAAATTGTTATGGGAATAGCCTAAAATACTGTACTTTTTTTGTGTGTGTGAAAGCAGAAGGACTACTGCTGTTTTCTGTGTGCTAGAAT
The DNA here is from genome assembly GCF_017654675.1 of Xenopus laevis. Taxonomy (NCBI): domain Eukaryota; kingdom Metazoa; phylum Chordata; class Amphibia; order Anura; family Pipidae; genus Xenopus; species Xenopus laevis. Next base: position 133,552,516 of record NC_054373.1, read on the forward strand.
TTTAGAGCGCACAATAAAAAGCATCAGAGCACTATAATGCAGGAGAACAAAAGATCTGATATCTCCCAAACTTGCACAGCCTTGTTAGCAAACAGGTGATAGGGTTGATGAACCATCTGTGAGCAGTTTTCGCAATTCTAAAAGCATCAGTGGTGTGGCAAACTGGGAGGTCAGCATCTTTTAACCATTACATTTTTTGCTAATCAGTGTATATTGAGCTTTATTTGGTGAATTTTCTCTATAGAAGGCAACTTGTGTGAAGGTGTACATCCCCTTCAAACAAGCTGTATGAGGCCAACTCTGGGAAATGGCAATGCACAAAAGGAGATTTTCTTGGCTACCAGAAATCTGTAATATGCAAGTGACAAATATCCTTAAAATCCACAGGCTTTGTCCTTCAGATTGCCACAGGTAAAACACATGATATACAGCTTAATTGTTGGAAAATGCCTTTTTGCGCATATTTCTGCATTAAGCTGGATCGCTGCATAGAAGTTTTTTGGAGAGAGAGACATTTTTGGCAGATTTATAGCACAGATTTTCCACTAGTGACAAATATTCCCATATGCATCTATTCTGCCCTTATAATAACTTTTTCCCCTAACCCTACTAGGGCTTAGTACCAGCAATACTTTCCTTAAATATTACTAATGTGGGCTAATAATTAATAGGAAGGTTAAGTTTCCTATGTTAGGGGCATGTTTTTCTATATGGCCCATATAAATAAATCACCATGGCCACATGCAACATCCAATAATATAGTTACATTGTTAAGTTGGCTTGAAAAAAAGACTAAAATCCATCAAGTTCATCCTCTCCAAATGATCCACAGTGCACATATACTGTATACACATACTTATACAGACTTATATCTATCTTATAAGGAATCCTGAAAAAGTTAGGGGCTTATTTATTTATTATTTATTTTGGTTCGAGTTGTGTTTTCCACGAAAATTCAAGTTTCAAGACGTGTTTTCATACAGCTCATGGAACTCCGAGGTAACTTCTAATATCCTCATATTTTGCAACTGGGTGTACTTTATTTATTATAATACACAAATTTCAGTGAGTCATGTGACAGAAATTACATCAGAACTCACCGTTTATAACTGATGACATCAGAACTCACCGTTTATAAGGACCTAATGTACAAAATATTCATGGCTTTTGTGTATTATAAATATATATATTATATATATATATAACAAACAAGGGAAAGATGTGCTCACCACTATTTTTTTAAAACCATTAGGCGGGGTGCAATGAGGCTGTGACCACAAAATACATATAGACAAATACAAGAGTCCTCTGCACTCAACCCATTATCAATATATTTAAGACAGCGACATTTTGTGCATACTGCTACTAAAAAATGCCTTACCCTTTAAACAACACAGGGATTGTTTGTCCATATATTGCAATATATTTAAGCTGGCCAACTACGTCAAAGTCATCCCATATCTGGCCAGTCCTATGCTTAATTTTCATCTGATTCATTAAGAATTCAATATATTATATTGATAATGGGTTGAGTGCAGAGGACCTCTTGTAGTTGACTATATGTATTTTGTGGTCACACCCTCATTGCACCCCCACCTAATGGTTTTAAAAAAATAGTGGTGAGCACAACTTTCCCTTGTTTGTTATAGTTATACAGGAGCAGTGACCAGCTCCATGTTGTAGCTCCCACCCTTCCCAGCTATAGTCAGGTGATCCCACTGGTGTCTAATAAAAGGGCAGCCAAGTTTGGGAGTTTTACTTTGAAAGCAGCTAGTAAGTCGCAGGTAAAACTCAGTCCCTTTGTAAAATGTATAATTAAACAATTGAATTCTTAATGAATCAGATGAAAATTAAGCGTAGGACTGGCCAGATATGGGATGACTTTGACGTAGTTGGCCAGCTTAAATATATTGCAATATATGGACAAACAATCCCTGTGTTGTTTAAAGGGTAAGGCATTTTTTAGTAGAAGTATGCACAAAATGTCGCTGTCTTAAATATATTGATAATGGGTTGAGTGCAGAGGACCTCTTGTAGTTGACTATATATATATATATATATATATATATATATATATATATATATATATATATATATATATATATATATATATATATATATATATATATATACTAAACTAAGTATAGATGGAATTAAATGTATGTATATATTTATTTATATTTAAAAATACATGGTTTCATATGCTGAGGTTGGTTAAAATGTGCCTGAACAGTAGTATAATGGATTAATTGTAAGCATGTCCATGTTGCATTAAAGTCCATTATCCAGTCTAAAAAATCTTTTCTCAGCTGAGCAAACATATAAGAATATATTATTTACATTAGAAATCAGAAGACTTAAAATTCAACTCAATTCCATGATTGGAATAGGAGTAAAAAATACAATTGTGAGCAGTATTATTTATTTGTGTAATTTCTACAGCAATTTACTAACACCGTTGAAAACACAGCCTCTATTTTTGTCATAAGTCAACGTGCACAAAAATATAGGGCTGCAACTACCTTAAAATACCTCTGACAAATTTGTACAACAATAAAAAATGGCCTTTTTTGAGCAAGAGGGTCTTAGAAATGAAAATGTCAGCACAGAAAGGAAGCACATCAATCTAAATTGCTGGTCAGATTTAAGCTCTCACTGGTATGCCTTGGCTTCTGACATTTTTGAGTAATATACTAAAGGATTGTACCTGTCCCAATTATACGGTACTTTTTATCAGTGCTTGCAGTATTGAATTCTGCATTTAGAAATTATATTATTCTGTACAAAACATCTTTCAATGAAATTCTGATTGCTAAAATGAAAACACATCTCTTCCAAACATAAGGTTTTTATTTGTTTCTTTTTCTGATGACATGTTCAGTCATTGTCTGTCAACTCAAGGAGAATGTACAAGAACATTCTTATCTGCTTAATATTCCCCTTAGATTAGTTACCAAGTAAACATAAAACGGAGACAGACAAAGATAAACAAAAACAGATAATAGATTGATGAAGAGAAAGATAGCATGAGACAAAGCAGACAGGAAGATAAGGAAGAAAATAAAAAGATATATGTCCTTAATCTCTAAGTAATGAATGTAGCTGATATGCAAGCAAAGGCAAATAAATGTATAGGAGAGGAATATTTTTACTTTTATTATTTAATTTTTATATATATTTTTGCATTATTTTTAAATTTTGTTTCCTGCAGAAATATACTAGAGTTATTATTATGTATTATTTATAGTGCCAACATATTGCATAGCACTGTAAAGTAAATGTGATTATACAACTAAATTACATGAATTATATACATAGAACATATATAGTTACATACATCACAATCAATACCGGTACAAAAGGTGAGGAAGACCCTATGCAAAAGAGCATACACTCTAAAGGGACGGGAGTAATACACAAGGTGTGGGAGTGGGCAAGATTGAATTAAGTGGGTGAGAAATGTGGTACTGTATGTGGTGTTGCATTTGGTAGTTAAGCAGAATGAGGGTAGGCTTCTCGAAAGAAGTGTGTTTTAAGAGATTTCTTGAAAGCAGAAAGGTTGGGAGAAAGTAGAACAGACCGTGTGAGAGGGTTCCAGAGGAGGGGTGCAGCCCTTGAAAAGTCTGGAATGTGAGCATGTGAGGAGGTAATGAGAAAAGAGTTGAGTAGCAGTTCAGTAGAGGATCGTAGTAAGCGGTTGGGTGAGTATATAGAGATGAGTTCAGAGATGTAGGTTGGGGTAGATTTATGAAGTGCTTTGAATGTCAGGGTCATTAATTTGAATTTGATTCTGAAAGATAGCGGAAGCCAGTGCAGGGATTGACAGAATGGCGTGCCAGAGGAGGAGCGGTGGCTGAGGTATATGAGCCTTACAGCAGTGTTCATTATGGACTGGAGAGGTGACAGTCTCTAGAGTGGAAGGCCAATTAAAAGAGAGTTACAGTCTAGATGTGATATGATGAGAGAGTGAATAAGAATTTTGGCAGCATCTTGGGTGATAAATGATCTTATTTTGGATATGTTCCTTAGGTGGAAGTGACATGATTTAATAAGTGACTGGATATGAGTAGTGAATGACAGGGCAGAATCTAGGATAACCCCAAGGCACCGGGCCTGGGGAGAGGGGGTGATAGTGGAATTGTTAGCTATGATGGATACTTCCGGGATGTTACTGGTGTTAGTTGGAGGAAAGAGAACCATTTCAGTTTTAAAGAGGTTTAATTTAAGGTAACATTGAGACATCCAGGTAGAGATAGCGGACAGGCAGGAGGAGACGCGAGTTAGGAGTTCTGGGTTGAGATCAGGAGATGAGAGATAGATCTGAGTATCGTCAGCATAGATGTGGTAGTGGAAACCATACGAGTTGATTAATTTGCCGAGGGAGGAAGTATAGAGGGAGAAGATGCTACTCCGTTGTATAAGACAGTGAAGGAACGATTGGTGATGTAAGAAGAGAACCAGGACAGGGCTGTGTCACAAAGGCCAAGCGAATGGAGGGACTGGAGGAGAGGGTGATCTACAGTGTCAAATGCAGCTGAGAGATCAAGCAGTAATAGTAGTGAGAAATTATTTTTGGCTTTAGCGGTTAAAAGGTCATTAGTTAGTCGAGTCAGGGCAGTTTCAGTGGAGTGTTGTGGCTTAAAACCAGATTGCAGGGGATCCAGCAGGTTATTGTCAGAGAGGAATGAGGTTATTCGGTTGTAGACTAGGTGCTCAAGTAGTTTAGAGATGAAAGGTAGCAGAGAGATAGGTCGGAGGTTGTCAAGATTGGAGGGAACAGGAGAGGGTTTTTTCAGAATGGGGGTGACAAGAGCATGTTTTAGTTGAGAAGGAAACAGTCCAGTTAAGAGCAAAAGATTAAATAGGTGAGTTAAGGCTTTGATTAGACAAGGATTGGTATTGCGGAGAAGTTTTGAGGGAATTGGATCAAGCGTTTTTGAAGTGCTCAGCAATATCTTGAGCAGAGACAGATGTAAATGGAGGGGATGGAGAAGGGGAAAGGAGAGTGTTAAAGGTGAGAAAAGTTGTACTGATTTTTTAGAAAGGGAGTTAATGAGTGAAGTAAAGTATGTTTGTTTGCCTTGGAAGAAGCTGGTGTTATAGGAGCGCAGGGCAGATTTGTAGCTCCAAAAGTATGATTCTGAGTGGGATTTGCACCAGTGACGCTCAAGTGCACGTGAGCGTTTTTGTATGAGCAGTATGCCAAGGTTGAAGTGGTTTGGGACTAGCACGTTTAGTTTTTATAGGAGCAAGCTCATTAAGGGCAGTGGTGAGAGTACTATAGTAGACAGAGGTAGCCACATTAGGACAAGAGATGGCTGAGATATTAGAGTGAAGAGAGCCAAAGGAAGAAGAGAGATCTGACACGTCTACAGCTTGCAAGTCACGGTAAGTACATGTTTGGGGAATAGCAGGGGGTGAGGAGGGAGTTAGTGAGAGTTGAAATATGAGCATATTGTGATCAGAGAGGGGAAATGGTGAGTTAGTAAAATTGGTGGTTGAACAGAGTCTGGTAAACATGAGATCCAGAGCATTACCATTGGAGTGAGAGGGGGAGTCTGAGCACAAAGATAAGCCTAGGGAGGAGGTTAGTGAAAGAAGTTTAGAGACAGAATGGTTGATGGATGGGATGTTAGATGAAAGAGAGTAAGGAAGCCAGGCAGCAAAGTTGTCCAGAAATTGTGCAGTTGGTCCTGGTAGTCGATATATGACAGCAATGCAGAGTGAAACAGGAGAAAAGAGCCTAATGCAGTGAGCCTCAAATAAGGAGAATGATAGGGAGGGAACAGGTGGAAGAACTTTAAAAGTACAGCGGGGGGAGAGAGAAGCAAACCTACCCCACCTCCAGGTCTGTTACCAGGCCTGCGAGTATGGTGTAGACCCCCATAGGACAGGGCAGCAGGTGAGGCAGTTTCGGTAGGAGAAAGCCAGGTTTCATTAAGTGCGAGTAGGTTAAAGGAATTTGCAATGAAATGGTCGTGTATAGCGGTGAGTTTATTGCAAACAGATATGGCATTCCAGAGAGTACAGGAAAGATTAACTGGGTTTTTGGGTACAGGATTAAGCTATCAAGCACAATCTCAATTAAAATCATTAAATCAAAATTCTCATTGTTTTGGCTACCCCACTATTCTCCCAGCCCATGTGACAATGCTTTATCTTAAAAATATTGGCCCAAGAAACATGAAATAGTTACATTGCATTGTATTTTGTAATATTCAGGATCCAAAACGAAGAACACTAAGATTCCAGAGGTCACGGCTTAGAGGCCAATTTACAAATTGTTTGAATTTGTTTTTTATTTTTCAAAATGAATTTCCAAGTCAACAATTTATGAAAAAATTAAATAGCTTGAATGAGAAGAAAAACACCTACCATTGACTTCTATAGAAGCTCTGCAGGTTTTCGGTGGTTAATTTTTTCTGTTTGAATTTGATTTTTTTTTTTAAATTGAATCCATCTCGAACATTTTAATTTTGGGTTACTTTTTTTGCCATAATTTTCTTGAGAAAAATACAATCTTGGATTGTAATAAATTTGCCCCTTCGTTTAGTTTTCTAAAGTTACACCCCACACCAATATTGCATTGCGTCTGTCTCTAATACCTGACAGCTCACATTAAACAGATTGATTCATTTTTCTATTTATTTGCTAATGTGTTTATTTTTGGTGTGCTTTTTTTTTAGATTATATCCTAATGATGTGCAGAATGAGACACTGCAGGATTCCACACAGCTTAGTTAGCAAGTCCCTGCTTAAGGCATGCCTTTCTAAATAGCTACACAGTAAACAAAACTGAAATGGAAATCATTCCTTCAAGTTTAACAGGCAAATATATCCTGGCAATGCCAATAAGGCATGGATAAAAAATAAATTCCTTCCTAGACCAAAATTAGTCGTCAAACTGCTACCTTTGTGAATCCATTTTCTCAGCAATTTTTATTATTGTCGTTCTCTACAATATCTAATCATTATCTACAATGTTGACATGAATGCATTGTATAATTAATATTAACACACACTGTAAAGAACTTCTAGCTCATTGGCTATCAATATATTTAATGTAATGTATGTAATGCCTTTTACAGTACCTTTACTTGTAGTAATGCTGGGGTTCTAAAGCAACTTTGGGTTCTTAAAGCAACCAATTTAATTGCAGTCCGATGTGTTAATGGTTGTGTAATGAGTATTGTATTAAGCGTTATGAATACATCAATAAATAATATTCAATAACTCACTAAAGCTGAACAGGATATTGATTTCAAATGAGCAGCTGCCATTATTATGTATTACTAAGATCCTTTAAACTTTATCACATTTTGTTATATTATATTCATTATATTTAATTCTATCTGAGACCTTTTTTTATATCCTACAGGTTACAGAAAGGGGGGATGAAGGGAAATGAAAGATAAACAACAAACAGATAAACAATAAAGAATACAAAAACAGAACTTTAAGGGGGATATTTACTAAAATCTGAATTTATCTCATATTTTATTTAAACAAAAAAAACACGACCAAATTCCTATGGCCAATTCTAGCTTATTTATTAGACGATTTGCTTTGTATTTGGGAAGGCAGTGAGGAACAATTTAATATCTTTGCCCAAAGAATTAATAATAACGACTTGAACCTAAAATTTACAAATACATTTTCACAGACAGAAATTGATTTTCTAGATATGAATTTAATGACTGAGGAACATAGAGTACTTTCTACCATTTATTGTAAACCATGTTTTAGCAATACCCTCTTACATGCACACTCTTGATACCCTAAAATTGATAGGAGGAATACCAGTGGGCCAGTTTCTGCTCCACCGAATTTTACAAACTAGCAGGAGACATAAGGGATCGATTACACGAAAGAGGATATGATAAGTCTAACATTAAACATGCATTTATGAGAGCAGCTACTACAGACACCGATGGACTTCTAATACCTCCCAAAAAACAGACAAAATAGGCAATTCAAAGATAGAGTGTCTTTTATTACAAGATACAGTAAACAATATAAAAAATAGTTCATATTATAAAGAAATGTCTTCCCATTTTGTATACAGATGCAGATTTCTATAGAACTTTAGACCAAAGAGTAAGCAGTGTTGCTAGGCAAGCTTATACCTTGGGGGACTTACTCTCTTCAAGTCTATATAAAAACAAAACTACCGGGCAGACTCATTTTTTTAAATACAAGGGCTGTTATAAATGTGGAAGTAAATGTTGTATTACTTGACTATGAAGTTTTTCATTACTTGCAAATTTCTACAAGTCTCTCAAGAATTTAAATCCACAGTTACAAATAAAACTTATAACATTAAACAGTTCAGAAATTGTAATAGTATAGCAGTTATTTATTTAATAACCAGCAAAAAATGCAATAAACATTATGTGGGGTGCACCATGCGCTCCCTAAAAGAGAGAATCAGAGAACACATAAACCAAATTAATAATATTAAATATAGTAATAAAACCAATGTCACTAGACACTACAGAATGCAACAATAGAGATTTAAGATACTTTTCAGTACAGGGAATAGAACAGGTAAAAACAGGCGTTAGAGGAGGAGATATCTTAACTATGCTACATAAAAGAGAGGTCTACTGGATATTCTATTTAGAGACATGGCTGCCATGAGCTTGATAGTCTGCATACTCACATTGGGGCATATTTATTAAAGGGCAAATTTTGCCTCGGAACACTTCACGTGAATGCGAATATTTATCAAAATACTTATATATGACTTTTTTAATGATTGTTGGTTAAATAGCTGAATGTGGCCACTTATTATAAAAAAATGTCAAAGGAAGACAAAATAAATATTCTATTGTCCTAGACATAAGCCCACCCTAAAACAATTGTGGCATGAGCTTCAAATGGTTAAAAAAAAGTGTAAATAACATATTTAATAGTTACAACTTGTAAACATAATCCCACATTAAAATATGAAAAAAGGCCAGCGTTTTGTCGATTTTTATTACCTTTTTGGCATATGAAATAAATAGTTATAAATAGCTGGCAGACCCTCATGCAAACATTGTAAAGTACTAATCTAAAAGCTGGCTTTCTTTAAACATCCACCCCTTCCCCTTATAAACAGGGCAATTCTGAACAGCCACTCAGATGGCTTCTTAATGGGCAGTTTTATTAGCTCTTCCTGTGCTTTGTGAGACCAGGAAGTGACAAGAAACTGGTTTAATTTTCTTGTTTAGTGCGAGAAATAATCAAAAACATATACTATGTCTTAATTAAAACAATAGGCATAAAGTATGTTCAACACAAGCTCTATTCATTCAGCTCATGCTGAAAAGGGGTAAATATAATCTTGTAGTATTACTGATACTTTATTAAAGGAAAGCCCTGGAGCTATAAGCGCAGCGGCTGCATGACAAGGGATCCGAATGACCAGCAGCCAAATTATACTGGTCCTCTCTTATAGGCAAATTCACTAAGAATCGTAGTTAGAATCGCCGCACTTTGCCGCACTTCGCCAGGCGTAGTTTCGCCAGCGCTCGGCAAATTCACTAAAATCCAAAGTTGCGCACAGGGGTAGCGTAAGGTTGTGAAGTTGCGCTAGCGTTGATTTGCTAAGCGAAGTTACGATAGCGATGGTTAATTTGCATACGGCGCCAAATTCAAATTTCAATGGAGGAATACGTAGAATCACTAAAAATGCCTGGAAAACCATCAAAACGTCAAATAAATTTTTTTTTTTGCCCTACACATGTGCCCACTGTATAGTTAAGTTGCCATGAGTTAGGGAATGTAGGGGGGGAGGAGGGTAGCCCCAAAAAAAAATTTCCATCTTTTTCAGCCTATCACCCATAATATAGAAAAAACGCCAGCGTTTTTTGGGACTTAGAAAAAATTCGACCTTTTTTTTAAGCAATCCCTATCTACTCTATTGCGCTTCGCCTGGTCTGAGGTGGCGAAGGAAGTCTAGTGTAAAAGGTAGCGTTCAGTGAATTTGTGTAGTTACCTCCATAGCGAAAATTCGCCAGGCGTAAGGGTGCGAAGTAACACTAACGAATTTACGCCAGCGTTCATTAGTGAATTTGCGAAGTAACGAAAATGCCCAACGCTAGCAAATTGATGCTACCGTTAGGCGCTTCGGCGCTTAGTGAATTTGGGTCCATGAGCTTTGGTCTCTGGGAGGTTATATTGAAATACCTAGATCAAAGTATGCGTGTGGTGTACCCACCATGCTGGAGAACACAATGGGCTGGTGGCTGGTGCTGCCGATGAATCCTGTAAGTGTTACATGGATCATGCATATGTTACAGTGGCCCATGGTTGTATGTTTACTTTCTAAGAGTGCTGGTCTCTGGGAGATGTTCCATTACATGAAGATACCTGGATCGAAGCATTCAATCTGCTGTACCAACCATGCTGGAGGGCACAAGCGGCTGGTGGCATGGTACTATGGATCCTGCATTTGTTATGCTACCCTGGTTGGAATAAGGTAACAAAGTACGGCAACTAGCACTTTTAATTAGCACTCCATTATTAATAAAAAAAGTAAGTTGGATATCCAGGATTAAATCAAATTGTCTTTGAATGTCTGTCTAAGCATCTTAGTCTAGCACATGGGCAGAGTAAATGGTAATGTGTAGCAAGATAATGCTATGATTTCCTTGGTCAAGTCTCCTAGCCAATGTAATGTTTTAGTGGCTTTGGCTTTTCATGCTTTTCCAGATCTTGAGCAGTGAAATGCGTGGTCCAGTACGACAGGCAATCTACTCGTAAGCTTGCATGGCTTTAACTTGCCCAAGCAATATACATTCAGATGAGGGTGGCTGGCTTCAGAAACGTAACTAGAGGGGGGCAGGCCCTGGCGCAGGACGCGCAGCCGGGCCCCCCGCCCCCTCCGTATGCCCGGAACTGGCCGGGAATATGTGGTGCGTGAACTGCCAGGGTCCCTGAGGGAGTGCGGGCCCTGGCTCGTTCGCACCCCCTGCGCCCCCGGTAGTTCCGCCACTGGCTGGCTTTGCAGGCAGTTACACACTTTTTAATTATTTTAAATTATTTCAGAAAGGAATCTATTTTTTTTTTTTACACAGGGGCTGTTACAAATATGTATATCATAAGGCTATTGGCCAATTTGATTCCATCCTGTGTTACGGTATGTATAATACATAAAAATTGTTTTTGTATGTTTATGCCTATTTGTGTTTTTAAATCATTTCCTATGTTATTATTTATTATGAAATTAGCATAAAGGTATGATGGGACGAGCCCAACTGAAGTTTTTCAGTTGGGCTCATGGTGGCGATAGGATCTTGCCAGGGTACTGCACAGGTAAGCTTAGAAGAAGGAGAAAGGAGATTCTCTCCTGTGACTGCACGGTGGATTGATTGATACAGTTCGCTACTACTGCTTGTGTTAGGGGGCAGCCTGCTTGGATTTCCTATCATCGAGACACTGCAGATTCCAGACAGACAGCAGGGCTGCTGAATATCTCTCATGTTGATGGCAGAGCATGGTAATCTCTTGTTAAATTCTGGCTTTAGAATATTGCCTAATAGTGCTTAAAAAAACTAGAATGTGTTTATATTTATAATACCAAGACCCTGGAAAAAGCTAGAATGCAAAAATATGACATCTAAAACCTGTCAATGTCATGTAGGAGTCAATGGAAGAGGTCCCTTGATCCTTGAATAGCCTGCATGATATTTGAGTTTTTTTCGGATGGTTTTGCCCAAAAAAAATCTAAAAATTCTGGCAATTTGAGTTTTTTTCCCACAGAAAACTCTATTAATTTGAGTTTTTGGGTTTGGCAAATCGAACTCGCAGAATTGAGTTTTTTGCATTCAAGTTTTTTCTTAAATAAGATACCATTTGATTCAAGAGTTCTAAAAACTCTAAAAATCAACCTCTGATAAATAACCCCCTCAAATGGGAAGTAGATAGGGAAATGGTAGATATGGCAGCTGGCTTGAATGGCTGGAATAGGGCTTCCTGGATGAGAGTAGTGGAGGGAGGTGGTTTTGATCTGGAAAGGCAGGCCAGAGGGAGCAAGGGGTTAAGTTAGTGGAGGCAGCAGAGGGAGGGGCGGTCTTACCATGTGGAGAGGAATGTGTGAGACTAAATTGTCATTCAATTCAGGCATCAGTGAGAGCAGCATTCCGGCCCACCCTGCCCATTGGTCACTAAGGAAATCCTGGAAGGCTTGGGTCAGTTGGTAAGTGTGCTGCTTTGGCAGCTGTGCAGGTGGGGGAATGATTGCCAGAGTGGTGGAATAGGGTGGATTTCCCCAAACTGTAGAGTTTGTGGTACCTCTCCAAGGATTGGATTTGAGTGAAGTAATTTTGCTCCTACTTGCCCATCCAGGTGCTGCAGCATTTGGATAGCCAGCATGGCGGTAGAGTATTTTTAGGCAAGCATTTCAGTTTGGTCAATGTTTATATTACACTTGTGCTTTTAATGTTAATATTGGTCGTTAATAAAGTTGTGGAATTTAAACTCCATCCTGGGCTCCAAGTGTATTATAATCATCAAGTTAACTATACAACAGGTCAGGTAAGGTGAGTAGGACTGGTGACCTTGATGTTCCAGGTCATGGCCATTCACCGTGAAATGGAATGGATAGGTACATGAAAAGAAAAAGAGGAAGAATTTTTTATGGTAGAAAGCAAGACATTCATTTGCTCTCAGCGTATATGAGTGTATAATTGTCACTGTACACAACCAGAATTTTATAAATGTGATTTTTTAAAAACATTTATACATGTATAGATTTTAAAGTTAACTTCATCCTGAAGCTGTACTTATATGGCACAATTTGAATACATTTTTATTTTGATGCACATATATCCCGGTGTTGCTAGTCCTTTTGTAATATATATATATATATATATATATATATATATATATATATATATATATATATATATATATATATATATATATATATATATATATATATATATATATATATATATATATATATATATATATATATATATATATATATATATGTGTATATATATATATATATATATATATATATATATATATAGCGTCCATTTTGGGCCAGCACTACTTGTAAGAAAAGTGTTTGGTGCCTGGGTGCTATCAGCAAAGTGAGTAAGATATCCTGGAAAAAGGCGAGCACTCACAGGTCTTATGATGCAAGAAAATCGGTGAAATTTATTGAAATTAAATAACTGACGTTTCGGCTAATCCTATAGCTAAGGCTATAGGACTATATATATATATATATATATATATATATATATATATATATATATAATTCCACATGTAACGGCACTCACCATATAAAATATCACAGCTGGGTGCTGACCGTATTTCACATAAGCCCAATATGAATATATATATATATATATAGAAAAAGTACTGGATCAAGCACTCCCACGCTGTAATTCATCAATTCACCCAGGTGCTATCCATTTGTCGGGTATGTAGAAGTATTCATCAATTCCGGATGCACACAAGGATTTTTAGAAAAATAAAAACTTAACTTTTATTTAATGTATCATTAAAAGAAAACAGGCCAACGTTTCGGTCCCCATCTTGGACCTTCATCTTGATCTAAAAATCCTTGTGTGCATCCGGAATTGATGAATACTTATATATATATAACAAACAAGGGAAAGTTGTGCTCACCATTATTTTTTAAAATCATTAGGCGGGGGTGCAATGAGGCTGTGACCACAAAATACATATAGACAAATACAAGAGGTCCTCTGCACTCAACCCATTATCAATATATTTAAGACAGAGACATTTTGTGCATACTGCTACTGAAAAATGCCTTACCCTTTAAACAAAACAGGGATTGTTTGCAATATATTTAAGCTGGCCAACTACGTCAAAGTCATCCCATATCTGGCCAGTCCTATGCTCAATTTTCATCTGATTCATTAAGAATTCTATTGCTTCATTATACATTTTACAAAGGGACTAGGTTTTACCTGCAACTTACTTGCTGCTTTCAAAGTAAAACTCCCAAACTTGGCTGCCCTTTTATTAGACACCAGTGGGATCACCTGACTATAGCTGGGAAAGGTGGGAGCTACAACAGGGAGCTGGTCACTGCTCCTGTATAACTATAACAAACAAGGGAAAGTTGTGCTCACCATTATTTTTTAAAAACATATAGTCAGGTGATCCCACTGGTGTCTAATAAAAGGGCAGCCAAGTTTGGGATTTTTACTTTGAAAGCAGCAAGTAAGTTGCAGGTAAAACTAGTCCCTTTTGTAAAATGTATAATGAAGCAATAGAATTCTTAATAACTCAGATGAAAATGAAGCATAGGACTGGCCAGATATGGGATGACTTTGACGTAGTTGGCCAGTTTAAATATATTGCAATATATGGACAAACAATCCCTGTTTTGTTTAAAGGGTAAGGCATTTTTCAGTAGCAGTATGCACAAAATGTCTCTGTCTTAAATATATTGATAAGGGTTGAGTGCAGAGGACCTCTTGTATTTGTCTATATATATATATATATATATTATATATAATATATATATATATATATATATATATTATATATATATATATATATATATATATATATATATATATATATATATAGACACATACAAGAGTCCTCTGCACTCAACCCATTATCAATATATTTAAGACAGAGACATTTTGTGCATACTGCTACTAAAAAATGCCTTACCCTTTAAACAAAACAGGGATTGTTTGTCCATATATTGCAATATATTTAAGCTGGCCAACTACGTCAAAGTCATCCCATATCTGGCCAGTCCTACGCTTAATTTTCATCTGATTCATTAAGAATTCTATTGCTTCATTATACATTTTAAAAGGGACTAGGTTTTTACCTGCAACTTAAATTGCTGCCTTTTTAAAGTAAAACCTCCCCCTACTGGCTGCCCTTTTTTTAGACACCAGTGGGATCACCTGACTATAGTTTGGGAAAGGGTGGGAGCTACAACATAGAGCTGGTCACTGCTCTTGTATAACTTAACAAACAAGGGAAAGTTGTGTCAACCACTATTTTTTAAAAATTAGGCGGGGGGGGGAATGAGGTGTGACCACAAAATACATATAGACACATACGAGTCCTCTGCACTACCCTTTCAATATATTTAAGAAAAGAGCATTTTTGTGATCTGCTACTAAAAAAAGCCTTCCCTTTAAACAAAAAGGGATTGTTTGTCCTATATTGCAATATATTTAAGTGGCCACCCACGTCAAAGTCATTCCCCTATCTGGCCAGTCCTCGCTTAATTTTCATCTGATTCATTAAGAATTCTATTGCTTCATTATCATTTTACAAAGGGACTAGGTTTTACCTGCAACTTTTAAATTGCTGCTTTCAAAAATAAACCTCCATACTTTGGGTGCCCTTTTATTAGACACCAGTGGGATCACCTGACTATAGCTGGGAGGGGTGGGGTACAACATAGGCTGGTCACTGCTTTGTATAACTATACAACAGGGAAAGTTGTGCTCACCACTATTTTTTAAAAATTAGGCGGGGGTGCAATGAGGCTGTGACCACAAAATATTAGACACATACAAAAATCCTCTGCACTCAACCATTTCAATATATTTAAACAGAGACATTTTGTGCATACTGCTACTAAAAAATGCCTTACCCTTTAAAAAAAAACAGGGATTGGGTTTTTTCCATATATTGCAATATATTTAAGCTGGCCAACTACGTCAAAGTCATCCCATATCTGGCCAGTCCTACGCTTAATTTTTATCTGATTTCATTAAGAAAATTTTATTGCTTCATTATACATTTTTCAAAGGGACTAGGTTTTACCTGCAACTTAACTTGCTGCTTTCAAAGTAAACCTCCATACTTGGGTGCCCTTTTTTAGACACCATGGGATCACCTGACTATAGCTGGGAAGGTGGGAGCTACAACATAGAGCTGGTCACTGCTCTTGTATAATATAACAAACAAAAGGGGGAAATTGTGCTCACCAACTTTTTTAAAAACATTAGGCGGGGGTGCAATGAGGCTTGACCACAAAATAAAATATAGACACATACAAGAGTCCCCCTGCACTCAACCCATTATCAATATATTTAAGACAGAGACTTTTTTGCATACTGCTACTAAAAAATGCCTTACCCTTTAAAAAACAGGGATTGTTTGTCCATATATTGCAATATATTTAAGCTGGCCAACTTCGTCAAAGTATTCCCTTATCTGCCAGTCCCCACGCTATTTTTCATTGATTTCATAAAAATTCTATTGCTTCATTATACATTTTACAAAGGGATTTTTTACCTGCATTAACTTGCTGCTTTCAAAGTAAACCTCCATCTTGGCTGCCCTTTTTTAGACACCAGTGGATCCTTGACTATGCTGGGAAGGTGGGAGCTACAACATAGAGTTTGGGATGCTCTTGTATAACTATAACAAACAAGGGAAAGTTGTGCTCACCACTATTTTTTAAAAACATTGGCGGGGGTGCATGAGGCTGTGACCACAAAAAACATATAGAACATACAAGAGTCCTCTGCACTCAACCCATTATCAAAATATTTAAGACAGAGACATTTTGTGCATACTGCTACTAAAAAATGCCTTACCTTTAAACAAAAAAAGGGATTTGTTTGTCCATATATTGCAATATATTTAAGCTGGCCAAACTTCGTCAAAGTCATCCCATATCTGGCCAGTCCTACGCTTAATTTTCATCTGATTCATTAAGATTCTATTGCTTTTATTATACTTTTACAAAGGGACTAGGTTTTACCTGCAACTTAACTTGCTGCTTTCAAAGTAAACCTCCATACTTGGCTGCCCTTTTTTTTAGACACCAGTGGGATCACCTGACTATAGCTGGGAAGGGTGGGAGCTACAACTAGAGCTGGGTCACTGCTCTTGTATAACTATAACAAACAAGGGAAAGTTGTGCTCACCACTATTTTTTAAAAATGGTATGGATTTCTAACTCTCACTGGGAAAAACTTGTTTACTTTAGCCAATCCCCTTAAATCACTACAGAAAAAGATAAAGTGGGGCTATGGTATATCTGAAAATCTACATTCAGACTGCATTATGTGAGTTGATGGAAACAGCCTGTTTGTCCAAGAGAGCTACTGGAAGTTTAATTTCCATTCTCAATTTGTAGTGAAGGAGAAAGATATAACAGGTCCCACAGAAACCTAGAAGGCCATGATAAGAATTCAGAGTCATGAAGTCTAATAAAATGAGAATATTAGCTACACTGCAAGAAATAAAGAGCTGTCTTTCGTGATCAATAGAAAACAGTAGAAAAGCACAAGCTTTCTAAACAGGATTAAAAAAGCAGAAAACTATGTATATGTATATGTATATATATATATATATATATATATATATATATATATATATATATATATATATATATATATATGTGTGTGTGTGTGTGTGTGTGTAAAGTATGTGTACAGTTATGGAATCTGTTAACCAGAAACCCATTATCCAAAAAGAAAAATACGAAATGTCTCCAAAAAAACCAACATTTTTAAAAATGATTTCCTTTTTCTCTGTTATTATAAAACATTACCTTGTACTTTATCAAAACTAAGATATTATTAATCCTTATTCGGGGCAAAACTATCTTATTTAATGTTTTTCAAATAGACTTAAGGTATGAAGATCCAAATTTTGGAAAAATCCATTATCTGGAAAACCCCAGGTCCCAAGCTTTCTGGATAACATGTCCTCTCTCTCTCTCTCTCTCTCTCTCTCTCTCTCTCTCTCTCTCTCTCTCTCTCTCTCTCTCTCTCTTTCCTTTTGAAATTATTGATTTTTATTCAAATACACATGTTAGTGTTCCAACATTTCATTATTGACTTGATATTTTTTGTGGCATTGAAAAATGTGTGTTTGGGGGTTGTGACCAACCATGAGAGAGTCCAATTGCACTGTATAAGTACTCAATCTCCACACCACTTGTTTAGCCCAAAATAAACTGCCAGATGCACCTAGTTGATTGGGCCAATGTCACAAACAGCCTGTTTGTCCAAGAGAGCTACTGGAAGTTTAATCTCCATACTCAATTACTAGTGAAGGAGAAAGATACAACAGGTCCTACAGGAACCTTGAAGGCCATACTGACAGCTCCACTTTTATCCCAATCCTCATTAATAAGACTCTGCACACCCCTCTACTTATGATGCAGCCCTGTGAGACTAGCTGAATTATGGCAGAATCCAACTACTCCCAAAATCTTACATCAGCACTTACCCTTTAAACCAACCAAATACTGAACATCATATTCATTAATGCTAAAGGCATTAACAGTGTAACCAAACGTTACCTAGCTGTAAAGGAGATCAAAAACCTCAGAGGGGATATTACATTCATACATAGAACTCACTTTGAAGCAAACACTTCCTCAAAACTCTGCTCCTCTCTCTGTCCAATAGGTGCCCTCTCATGCTAAAAAGAAAGCTGGTGTTGAAAAATAATGCGTAAGCATTGCCCTCTCACAGTAGAAGAAGTCCACTGAGACCCATCAGACCATTATCTGGTACTATATGCCCTGTAAACTTAATCAATTTGTATGCCCCTAACATGAATTAAATAAAGGTCTTTCTCTTACAACCCAATGTCTATAGTATCATAGGAGTAGATTTCAACCTCAAATTTTCTCAACAAATGGACAGATCGCAAAAGACAGCAGACCAAGCTTCCCATTCTCTCTCACAAGAATTTTGCGACTACTAAGGAACTCATTATTGTTCAATTTGTGGTGAATTAATCACCATTATGAACATCAATATAACTTCTATTCCATTCCCCACAAAGTCCACACTTGCATCACTTCTTACACCTTTAGAACAAATAGCTTTACATGGCCTTTCCCAAAAGGGACTGATATTACAGCTATTTATAAACTCCTTACTGACCCCACATAAGATTATCTTCCCCAACATTCCTATATTGCTAAATGGAATAATATAACACATTAATAAAGCATTTATTGACCACTACTGACTGGTTCCAGATATGGAGCAATGATATATGTGAACATATTTACAAAATCATGATGTTTTGGTACCGTACAACAGATAAGCTAAGTAAACTTTTCCCCAACCTATACCCAGACTGCTGGAGACTGTGAAGACACAGAGAACCCCTAAAATATCTATTTTGGAAGTCTTGTAATTCAGCCCTCTTGGGATAATATTTCCTCCATATAATTCTTCTACTCCATCTCTGCATCCAAAGGATTCAACAATCTTTTTTGTTAGGACAGCCCTTTGTCAATTTACTCAAACACTCCCAAATATTAGCCAACCATATACTAACTTCAGCTAGATTGTCAAGAACTGGAAGTCTTCGTTTCCCCAATCATTATAGAGGTACTGTGAAGAATCGACAGAATTGGGCCATCTGGAAATTCTGTGCAGTGACAAATCCACAACCACCACTGGTCTCTCCCAGTTGTGGCAAGATAACCCTGCAGTCCTCACATACCACGCCTAAAGCCATGGACTCCACCCCCCTTCAATTACGTATCCTTACTGTAATTTATCTCTAGTTCTCGCCACTGATCTAACACCTGGAGCAGACCTTTTGTTTCACCCTCTTTCTTCTTTACCTGTTGCCTGCTGGGGTTTCCCCTCTGATATTATCTTCTTTTCCTTATTCTTGGTAAAAAATAAAAAAATGAATGTATCTTTTCCTCACTACATATTGTAACCTTGCAGTTAATTTGTAAGACATTGTACTATTGCAATCTTATGTTATCCTTAACATTTTGGATAATTTGGATACTTGTTTTGTCTTGTGAATTCTATAATAAAATATACTTTACAAAAAAAAGAAAAATATGTGTTTATCTCTCCAGAGGATATAATTTATAATACTGTCTCCCTTAATTCAAAAAAAAAATCAGAATTCCATGCCTTAATCACTAGCTTGTAAAACATTGTTCTTGGTGAATTAACTGGGATTGAATATTACCAGCAAAGAACCATTTTATTCAGTAATAGCTTCACTAAATCTTTACCAACATGAGAAAAGGAACTTGTGATGCACAAATCTCTGCAATGCTTTAACATTTAGAAAGGTATCTGAATCATGAATGCACATTTTGGAACTGTGATTATACTGTAACAGGTATTTCATCTACAATAAATGCTTTTTGAGTGACCATTTTCAAAAATAAATAGAAGATTCAAAGCATAAAGCAGTGGGCCAAACAAGTTACAAAGCCACTTTTCTTATTTTCTTTCTAATATTTTATTTAAAATGTTTTGATCTAAAGGAATTGAAAAGCTGCAATATTTTATTTGCAGTAATGGATGTCAGACTGGAGAAATAATATGTTTTTTATCAGTGTAAAAAGCATTCTCAATTACAACTCGTTTCCTCCCTAGTGAATTCACTCCTAAAAATGGCTTAAAATCCATGACATTACAAAAATTAATTTTCATTTTTTCAGCCTTTAATGTCTTTTAATTTTTTCCTCTGTTGTTGTAATATCCATCACAAGCATGGTTATACCATTTTTTGTAAAAGCTGCCAGCCCACATAATTGTCACATGCATGTCTTTGCAGAGAAAAGGCAAAACATAATTAGAAAAAAATCTAGCTAAAAAATATAACAGTCAACAAATCAACATAGTAATATAGTAAGTAAGGTTGAAAAGACACACATTCATCAAGTTCAACCTTTTAAGTCTATATAAAACCTGTCTAACTGCTAGCTGACCGAGAGAAAGGCAAAACCCCAATTTGAAGCCTCTCCAATTTGCCTCAGAGGGGGAAAAAATGACTTCCTAACTCCGAGATGGAAATTGGACCAGTCACTGGATCAACTTTAACTATAAGCTATCTTCCATAACCCCTGCATTCCTTCACTTGCTAAAAGGCCATCCAACTCCTTCTTAAAGCTATCTAATGTATCAGCCAGTATGAATGATTCAGGGAGAGAATTCCACATCTTCACAGGTCTCACTGTAAAAAAAACCCTTCCGAACAAAGGAAGAATAACCCCCTCCTCTTGCAAATCGTTGCCTCTTTTAATACAACTTAAAAACTTGTTTGCCCTTGATGCTACTAATTTGCTTTGCTTGCTACAGGCAAGCTTTTTATCTACAAGGACTCCTTTTTCATAATGGATATGTCTAGTCCTGTCCCATTAAGGGTATAAAAGTGGCTTGCATATTTTTACATCCCAGGTGCATGACTTGAAGATTTATCAACAAAGAAGCTCATTTGCAACCTAGCTAGATTGCCAGGTTGTCAAAATCATGCTGCAAGGATGCCACATCCTGAATGGAATTAATGTGGCTGCATAGTTTTGTGTCATCTGCAAACACTGATACATTACTTACAATACCTATACCAATGAACAAGTTAAATCAAAGTGGAAGAACCTTACTCCAAGTAGAGTAGAGACTGTACCATTAATAGCCACCCTCTGTACCCGATCCTGTAGCCAGTTTCCTATCCATGTGCAAACAACGTCATTAAACCCAACAGACTTGAGTTTAGCAAAATCCAAATAGGTCACATCTAATGCCCCTCTGCTTTCCAGCATCTTACTAACCTTATCATAAAAAGCAAAATCAAATTTGGCTGACATGACCTATTCTTCATAAAGCCATGATGATTGCTGCTCATAATGCCAGTCATCATTATGACAAAATTTTTGAATGTGATCCTTTAACAAGACTTCAAATAATTTGCCCATCACGGATGTCAAACTTACTGGCCTCTAATTGTCAGGCTAAGATCATAATCCTTTTTTAAATATAGGAATGACATTGCTTTCTTCCAATCCATAGATACCATACCAGATGAAACTGAGTCTGAGAAAATCAAAAATAGAGGCCGGTCTAAAACTGGACTAAGTTCTCTTTAAAACCATGGGTGTATTCCATCTGGCCCTGGCACCTTGTTCACATAAATTTTTAGTAAAGTTTTATTAGCAATATCCTGGGTCGGCCACTGACTAGTTTGTAGATGAGCCAACAGTGCAGTTATGAGGTTGGTTGAAAACTCTGACTCCTCCATTGTACAGATGCAGCCATTTTGGTTTGTCTGTTTGACACAGAATAACTAAACACAGATATCCCATTTATCTCATTTAACACAGAAAACTGCGTCACAACATCCCATCTAATTAAAGCATTCACCATTGTTCACAATGGTGCTTTGGTATGCTAATGGGAAGGTTAAATGCATTAAATGAGTTAAGATGACTTTAGATAACGCAGTTTCTTCAATTAACCATGAGTCATGACGCATTTATCTCACAAATCCAAGTGGCTTCATCTGTATATACTGAATAAAAGAACTGATTTAGCACATTTGCCTTTTCTTTATCTGTTACCATCATACTGGTACCATTATTTAAAGGAACAACACTCTCAACCGGCATCTTTTTATTATTAATATACTTAAAAACTTTTGGACATGGGTTTTTACTATTGAGTGCTGTTCTTAGATCTACCAGGCAGCTGTTATCTTGTGTTAGGGAGCTGCTATTGTTATTAGAGCTTTTTTTTGAAACCACAATTAAACTCTATTTCTTTAAAATCATGAATGCCATGAAGCTTATTAAAAGATCCAAATAAAAAAAGTACGAACGAAAATAGGTGTTGAAAAAATGTGTAAACCACAAATACATTTTTCATGAACTAACAAAAAATCTGTACTACAATGAATGTTCTGCTCTCCAAAAACCTCTAAAATCTAAAAGTCTGGTCTTTACAAGAGAAGAAAGGGAACTTTTTGTCTACATGACCTCCACAGCTTTTGCTTGCCATACTTTTGTATTCATAGATTTTATGGTTTTTACACTTGAGAAATTACAAAAAAACATGGATTAAGTACTGTAACTATATGAAAAAGATGTTTGTTTGAGATAGAAAATACAATTTGCAGAATCGAACATGCTATAAAGTTTCATAAATCAGTCCCGTTAGTGTTGCTAAGTAGGTGCCACATGGCTGTTAAAGAGATTCTGTCATGATTTTTATGCTTTATTTTTTATTTCCAAATTACACTTTGTACATTGCAAATAATTCACTCTACCATTTAAAATGTTATGCTTGAACCAACAAATGTATTTTCTACTTGTAATATTGGAGGCAGTCATCTGAGTGCATTGTGCCTGATTCAGAGCTTTGAGAAGGCATCAGCACTTCAGGATGGAACTGCTTTGAGAATGCTATTGTTTCTCCCCTTTTCATTGTAATTCAATACGACCCAAGCTGTTCCTTATCCCCAACTAGTGGTAGACATGACAACAGCACTCAAGCAGTAAAAAGCAGGGGTTTTCTATTCTCATGTCTGACACATTTAACAATGCAAATCCTTCAGCAGAGGTGTCAGGTAGCTGGTATCTTGTTAGCTGCCCATTGTTCTGTTAATATGCTCCAGATGGCTGCTCTAGGAGGTGACATCACTCCAACTTGCAGTGTAGCAGTAAAAAGAGACTGAAGTTTATCCAAGCACAAGTCACATGGTTGGGTGAAACTGAGAAATGGACATCATGTCTGGCCCCATGCCAAATTTCAAAATTAAATGTAAATAATTCTGTTTGCTCTTTTAAACATTTATTTTTAGTGCAGAATTCTGTTGGAGCAGCAATAACTAAACATTTTTAGATTTACTTACTGTAGATTAGATAACTTATTAACGGATGCATTTTGAATTTTTTTTTGTTGTTGATAAATAAGGGTAAATCATAGATTCTAGTTTGGTGGTACTTTTTTATTTTATCAATAACCCCTGAGTGTCTTTTATTACATAATCCTATTAAAGTTCAAAGTTCACTTTGTGCCTACTGACTTGTTTAGTCAGGTAAGTCCAGTGAATGGGGGTATACATTAATCACACTAAAATAGTATAATACAGATATAGAAGTAGAGGGGGGAGAAGCGTGCATCATTCCACATGTAACACCTTCTAACAGGCTCATGGCTCATTACAGCATTGATTATATGCTGCATAAAAGCAATTTCAATTACACTTTCGTAGGTTCCCATGCAATGTCAGTGGGATATTCTTTAACATCCCCATGTATACACATTACCCCAGACAGTGCCCTTTCAGTTTATCATTACCCACATGGCTGGCATTTACTAGACTGACTGCAGTGCCAGAGTCTAGTAGAGTATAAACACAGCAACCATTTGAGTCTTCAGTCCCAGAAACAGTTACTGTGGAACACACAGGCTGAAAATAAAAGGCAACATTTTACTCCATCGGTTCAATGGGCACGTATTGGCTGTACTGTATGTCCCAGTTTATTTTATAGCCAACACCATATTTGTCGTTGTCTCAGGAGGAGGAACTGGGTTTAATTTTACCTGCCCCCTTTTTAATTTTACCTGCCCTGCTTCGTCTGTTGACTTGTTTCTGAATAACCTCTCTTAAGGACATATTTCTTCCCTTTATTAATAGGAAGGAACAGTATGCTGTCACTTCCTCATGGACTGCTATTCTATGCAATGGACTACTCACTTGATTGACAAGACCTCGACAGCAACACTGTCACCCTCACTTCATTATGGATTGCTGTTCTTCCCAATAGAATACTATCATATGCATTCAGATACATCCAGAACCTCCAGACCTCAAACAACCACATAAACTTGACCATCTAAATAAATTTCATACTCTACATCACACTCCATTGTTTCAATAGAGAGGAGACAGGTAGTGGTTATATGTCCCTCTCAAACTTACTAATTACTCTCTCAAACTACACTGGTCCCTCACTTCCTCGTGGATTGCTGTTTTTCCCAATGGCAAGGTATTTTCAGAAACGTTTTTTAGCAGGCAACAAATTGCCCCAAGTACCATCAACCTTAATGGCAACTGTTATTAAAGGAGAACTAATTAGCCATCCCAGCACAGGAATATGAGGACCCTCCTTGTTCTCACTCTTGGTGAAAATTATCCCTATATTTTTCTCTTCTAGGTGATTATAACGAGGGGCCTGTCACTTTTGAGAGATGCTTCACTAAAATCATATTCAATTTGATAAATTTTCAGCATAAACTGTAATAATGTTGTCACTAGTTATTAAGGAGCCAAATTTTATGCCAAGTTTCACAACAAAAATGACTCCCATAGACTCCAATGGGTGAAAAAAAATATTCCGTCTCAAAAAAAAATAGTTGCACGTACAAAAATATTTTGTCGCCCATAGACCAAGGCATTTCATCAAATTTTGGCTGTTTCGAGAATTTTTGGTGAAGCCAAACGGGTCAGATTTTGCCCATTACTAGTTACTATTTTATTGCGACAGTATAGAAAAACATAACCCCTGTGCAAAACCATAAAAAAGGTATGCAGCTATCATTTTCTAAACCTATTTTTCAACAAATCTACAATAACTCTTGAACAAGGCATTGTAAGCACCCCAAAAAAGCCCTTACACTGTATTCATATGAAAAAAAATGTATACATTTTATACGTATAAGACAATGCTTTTAAATGTGTAAATCATCTGGCATACATTCAAAAGGAATGATATAAGACTAAGTGAACATTTAGTAAATCAAGCATATAATTTGCATATAATATGCTTATTTGGAAGAATAATGTGCTGTTAAATACTGGTATTTAATATACTTGCTAAGTTCCGTGTATAAAAAAGATCTAGTTCACAAACAAAATGTAATTTTCTATATCGGAATACTCATTCACATTCAAAGTTATTTGCTCAATTTACTGATTAGGCATGGTATGATTCATGGATTCAAAGTACGATTATTCAATTTCTAACGTTTTCTGCTTGTAATCTCTTCCTGAAAAAAAAGAAAAACTTAAATCATTATAGGTCACTGTTTATCATTGTCAGCAATTTAGTTCCATAAAAAAAGAAAAGCGAGTCTAAATAAATCCATTACTGTATATATACCTTTCTCTTACTTTGTCCATTTTTCATGTGATTAATGACGCACACTTTATCTTTACCATTAGTAATTAAATGTTAATGATTTGAAAGCAAGAATTATAGATACAACAAAATTATTCAAAAGCAGTTAATAACAGTTTAAGACTTGTGAAAAGCATTTTAGCCTCAGGCATATCAAAGAATACAGAAGTATATTTGGGATTTGTGTACATGGGGTTTTAGATAAATGGTTTTGGTCATTGCCTTGGAAGGCTGAAAAAATATATCAAGAAAAATATATCATGCATGAGTTGAAAAGTGGAGCTGTATTTTCAACTGCAGTCTGTGTGTCTGCACATATGGAAAAATGTCAATTCATAGTTTAACAATATTTTCAAAACCTTTATAAATTACTATTTTGTGAATCTGCAAAGCTCTCCATTTCCTTAGTAATATGGTCTCATTTGTTCAGATTATGGACCTGTTTTATAATATTACAACAATCACAGGGCATACCATGCACAATGAGGCACGCAAGGCATGTGCCACAAAAATCTACATATCGGAATACCTATCGGTCAGAAGTGTTCTAACAGAAAAACAAATCCTTAAGAACAGGGACAAGGGCACCTGAGAAACCAGTAGGTGGGTATGATTGGCCTTTTAAAGGTTTGGAGAGGGTCCTTCTGATGGGAGCAGGGGGGGAGGGGCTATCCCGATGAGTACTGACATGGAGTTGGACAAGGGAAAACACTTTTCTCCTAATTCAGTTCCTGTATTTCCAATAGACGTTAATACAGTTTTCATTTGAATTTCAGTGAATCATTGAACTTCATCTAGTTCTGTGGGAAAATCTGTTTTTTAATGGTAGAAGAATTATTGATTTTCTCCAGTGTTTATTCTTCTGTTCTGGTAAGTACCCAGGAAGGCTTCCCATCATTAATGCTGTAACAAAACTCATACCTTCATTTTTCATGACCAATCATATTAATGGACATATTTACTGAAGAGCGAATTTACTCCTTGTCTGATTCCACTAAAGTTCACTTTAATAGGCACTTTAATAGGCCAGGCACATTTTCTGAAGATAAAAATGTGCCTGGCTGTAGCAAGGGTAATGTGGATAAACCTTTCTTGCTGCTAATTCTTGGAGAAAATCACCAGCATATTTTCTGCATACAATTAAATTGAGACAATATATCAGAAAGAACTGACGTATGTGACATAGTAGAATGTAAGGTACAATGTAGATGAGATGCAAAAGTGACTGCTCTTATTTTTTTTATAATGTCAGCCTGAACCTGATGAAATTACTTCTTGGTAAAAATATTTGTTTGTGCAATTCTTTTGCAAGTAAGAAAAAACAGGGTTATTGAAAATAGTGATCCAGGGACTGGTCCAATTGCCATCACGGAGTCTGGATGGACCCCCCCCCTGAGGTAAATTGTATAGGCTTTAAAAGGGGATCTTTGTCTTCCTCATGATAAACTAGCTGTTAGTCAGGTTTTTTTTAATCAAATTTACTATGTTACTATTTAAAGTCTACTGTTAAGCAGCAAATTCCCTTACAAGAAGCTGCAGAAAACTTTGCAGGTAGTGTACCAATATCTTATTTGCAATGCTAGCTTAATCATTTTTTGTGCATAGGGGCAGATGTAGCCAGTATGGGTGATAATGACATTGCTGTCAGCAGTGGTGCCCAGTTCTCTCTAATGGGAACTTTTGATATTTAAATTGGAAGAACAGTTTCCTAATGCATAATATGGACTGACTACCTTTAGGACCACTGAGCAGAAAAAAAAAAAAAATATATATATATATATATATATATATATATTACAATCTTTATTCCTAAACCTGGTAAAGAAATGAATGTGTAAATAACTGAGTTAGAGCAGTTCCTCAGAGTTCTGCATAAATGTTAATGCAATTAATTACAGACACTTAAAATCTGATCAGTAGCTGGCAGATGGTTTTCCCAGCAAATCTGTTGAAGATGCTGAAAACTCAACAAAAACACACAAACCCTAGATTACTGATAGTTGTTATGGATTTGCAGACCTGTATGCCGAAGTCAACAAACTGAACATTCACAGTGCTTCCTGGTTTAATAATTCTGGCTTTGATAATAATTTTGGTAATTTTTCAGCAGATACATAATTTAAAATATCAAGATTTGAGCATGATGATCAACTGTCAGCAAAAAGAATGGCAACATGTGAAGAAACCAATAAATATTGCTTGTTTTCATAGACTTTGTTCAAATGACTTTGAACTTCATATTTTTCTGTTGATATGGTTACAGTTACTAGTGCTAGTATAAATTATTGCCATTCCCATGTTATTCAATAACGCTGCAGGGTAGAAATTTGTGATAATATATTACTAATATGAACTAGTTGCCCCCATGGATTGAGATGACCAGTGAAACGTGGGATATTCCTTGTTGAAGCACAATAGTGCACATATAATATGGGGAAAAAGAAAAATACTTAACTTCAGTGAATTTGGAAATAAGTGAGAAGGTGTAACTTTGAGATCAACAATATCTTAGACACTATTTTACAACACTGGCTCTTGAAAACACTTTTATATCTTCAAATGACCTTGCACGTTGGATTTCTTTCTTACTCATTCATTTATTATTGTATTTTAAATGACTTTACAAAAAGATTATCAAATTTAAATTAAACATTTTACAACTTCATTATTACAATTATTATCAGCTACTTAATGCTCACTGTCACTTGGGGACTCCTATTTTGATGAAATTGCAGTTCATAATTAAAGCAAAAATGCAGGTGATAATATATTGAACTTTTCATGAGCCCTACTTAATTTATTTTTATTTCATATTCATTTTGCAACTTATATTTGTAGAACTAATTTATAAACATATAGTTGTGAATAGCAAATGTTAGATATGATTATTTTTAGATCTTATTGTTCCATGCACAAAGGGGAAATATATCTGCCTGTTGAATAGAAATACAAAGTTCCTCAGCTCCAGCTAATTAATGTTAAAAAGATAGGGGAAATGTAACTGTTTCACTTTGTGCCATACTCATGAGAATGGATTGTTGTATTTTTTATGAGAAAGGAAATTCTGCTTGATTTTCCTACAGCTGTAGGA
This sequence comes from Xenopus laevis, assembly GCF_017654675.1. NCBI lineage: Eukaryota > Metazoa > Chordata > Amphibia > Anura > Pipidae > Xenopus > Xenopus laevis. The sequence goes on from NC_054373.1 coordinate 133,581,468, forward strand.
AACACTTTACTAGAAGCTTGAAATTCCCCTAGCAAAATCTTGTGTGTACCATGAAAGAAATCACCAGTCCATGCTAAAATCCCATTTATTTGTGCAGAAATGTGGTGGAATTATTATTGTTTTCTGCCCTGTACTTTGGTGAACATATTCATTAAAGTGCTAGGGCTACTTACATACAGTACATGTTTTTTGTCTTTAAGAATAAATAAATAAAATGTTGCGTGGTTTATAAAATGTTGTGATTTGTAAAATTGTCAGGAAATATAGCCAATTGGCTGCATAGCTTTTGCCAACTTTTTTGCCATTTCCCAAATTTATGATGAACCAAAACGGGTCAGATTCACTCATCACTCATGCACATATTTTAAGGTTGTAAACAGATAGGATTTATGTTACAATGGCACATATACATCCGCAAATGCAATCAGCATTTTCAAGCACAATTGCCATGTTTTGTTTCCCACAATGTGTTTTTTCCTCAGAATTCTGGTATCAATGAGGTCACAAGCAGACAGTGAGTTTGACTAAATTGCCTTGCGCCTAATGCAATTACATTTGGTTTGCCATTATTAATGCAACTGCAAATATGCTTCATTTCCAATTGGGCACAGTTGCGCCAAATATTTTCTGCCTGGCATCATTTACAGTGTTTGCTGGCATCATTTTACATGACTGGAGTGCAAGTGACATGTACGCCCCATTATTTTGGTGCAAATGAACTGTGCCGATTGTGTAGGGCACTGGTAGAACCCCGAAGCTACCAAATGGTCAGGAGGTGATGGCTTCATCGTTCCCCTATGTCAACAGGTGCGGCAGCACTAAATTCTGAACAGAAGGCATAAAGGACTAAGCAGCTTTGAACAAAACTAAACGGAAGTACAAGGAGCACATTTAAAGCAAGTACCTTTAAAAAAGTGGTTTTATGTACTGACTGTGCAAGAGTACAGGCACTGCAACTGCATTTGCAGATGTTCATGCACCTTATGGATTAACACTGGTTGATATAACAAGGTCTTTTTTAACTTTATAGATCACATAGCTTCAGGGAACTTTATCCTCTGTTTAAACAAATTTTCGTTTCAGACCCACAATAAGGGCTGTGTTTATAAAGCTGTGTAAAATGTGAAACAAAATAATACACACCATAATATAAATGTTATAATTAGTGATGGACGAATTTATTTGTCAGGCGCGAATTCACAGCGAATTTCCGTGTTTCGCCGCTGGCAAATAAATTCGTGAAATTATTGGCGTAATCGATGGCGTCAAAATATATTTGCCGCCAGCAACAATTCCGGCACTGGCAACAATTCTAGGTGCCCATTGACTTTAATGGGCGTCAGAATTGTCATTCAGCCCCGGAATTGTCGCCTGTGTTGGAATTGTCGCTGGCGTCATAAAAAATATTTTGATGCCTGCGTCAAAATTTGTGTTTCTCGAATTTTTCGAAATTCACCCATCACTAGTTATAATTATAATCAACCGTTGAAGTCTATCAGCATGAATTAATGTCATGCTTTATAGATCCATTTCCCTAGTATTTCTTACATCCTCAGACTGTCTGCTATGAGATATGCACCATCCCTGCAGAACTTTTCCAGTTACAATGTGATTTTTTTTTTTAATGCCAGATTACAGCAGAAAATGATGCCACCATTTTACACATTTCACTACCTCAAATCTGGTGTGGCCATTACAGATGAAGAAATTGAGACCTGAAAAATATCTGTGTAAAAAACAGTGCCATTAAATGATTCTTTACAAGACTAAGTTTAGTGCCTGCTTATTTATATATGTTATATCTCTGGACATAGGTTAATTTCTATAGTCAAAGTCAAAGTAAACTTTATTGTCATGTCAGCAGTATACGAATGGCATGGCTCCAGCTAGTACATATCACAAAAAGGCACTTTGAATACACATTAATGAGAACATTTACTTTGCTCAAGTGAAGGAATAGAATAAAAAAAACTTTGAATTTCGAATGTTTTTTTTGGCTACTTCGACCATCGAATTGGCTACTTCGACCTTCGACTTCGAATAGAACGATTCGAACTAAAAATCATTCGAATATTCGACCATTCAATAGTCGAAGTACTGTCTCTTTAAAAAAAACTTCGACCCCCTACTTCGCCACCTAAAACCTACCGAACCTCAATTTTAGCCTATGGGGAAAGTCCCCATAGGCTTTCTAATGTTTTCTTGGTCGTAGAAAAATCGTTCGATCGATTGATTAAAATCCTTCGAATCGTTCGTAAATCCTTCGACTTTGATATTTGAAGTCGAAGGATTTACATTTGGCAGTCGAATATCGAGGGTTAATTAACCCTCAATATTCGACCCTATGTAAATCTGCCGATAAATATGTAAACATTTCAAATGTGCAATATATTGGCAGAAATTGGATATATACATGTGTAAACCTTTAGAATTGTGCAAATAAATTAACAGTTCACAGTTTAGGTGTGTCTGGAATGTAGTGGGAGGGCAGGCAGCGAGTTGAGGATTCTGATAGCTTGTGGAAAAAAGCGTTTGAGCAGCCTGGTTGTTTGGGCTTTAATGCTGGAAAGTGTCTGCCGGATAGGAGCAGCGTGAACAGTCTGTGTCAGGGGTGTGTGGAGTCCAGTGCAATGCAGGAGGCAGCGCTGGCACTACTGTACCAGATGGAGATGCAGCTTGTCAGGACGCTCTCTATGGTGCCCCTGTAGAACACTGTGAGGGTGGGAGGCGGAAGGCTGGCCCGTTTCAGCCGTAAGTGAAGATGCTGCTGAGCCTTTTTGGTGATGGAGGAGGTGTTGGTGGTCCTGGTGAGGTCATCAGAGATGGGGACTCCCAGGAATGTGGTGTTCTTTACTGTCTCTACTGTGGAGCCATTGATGTTGAGTGGTGTGTGAGCAGAGCAACTTCTCCTGAAATAGACAATCATCTCTTTAGTTTTATCCACATTCAGTGACAGGTTGTTCTCACTGCACCAGACTGCCAGCTGCTGAACCTCATCTCTGTATGCTGACTTGTCGTTGTGGCTGATGAGCCCCACCACAGTCATGTCATCGGCAAACTTGATGATGTAGTTTGAGCTGTGTCTAGCTATGCAGTCATGTGTCAGCAATGTGTACAAGAACAGGCTGAGAACTAGGGATGGGCAATTTTTTTTGCCTTGTTTCACCGCAGAAATGCCACCCATAGACTTTAGTGGGCGTCGGCGACATTTCGCCGTTGACAAATCTTTGCCAAAACAAAATGGGTCAAATTCGCCCATCCCTACTGAGAACACATCCTTGAGGAGCTCCTGTGCTCAATCTGATGGTGCTGGAAATGTTCTCACCGATAAGAACAGACTGAGGCCTCTCTGACAGAAAGTCCAAGATCCAATTGCACAAAGAGGTGCCCAATCCCAGCTCGCTTAGTTTCCTGCTCAGGGTTGATGGTATTGAATGCTGAGCTAAAGATTATAATCAGCATTCTCACATAACTGTCTTGCTTGTCCAGATGAGTTAGTGAGAGGTGGAGAGTAGAAGATATGGCATCCTCAGTTGACCTGTTTGGCCGATATGAAAATTGTAGTGGGTCCAGTGAGCGGGGGAGGGTGCTCTTGATGTGTGCCATCACAAGTCTCTTGAAGCATTTCATGATGACCAGGGTTAGTGCAACAGGGCGGTAGTCATTCAGGCAGGTTACTGAAGATTTCTTTGGCACTGGAACGATGGTGGTGGACTTGAAGCATGTGGGGATGATCATCTAGTTTAGCGATGTGTTGAAAATGTCAGTGAAGACGTCAGCCAGCTGATCAGCACAGTCTCTGAGCACACGACCAGGAATGTTGTCTGTATATATGTCTATATATAAATGTACATATGTAGCATTCTGAGTATGCTAATTAGAATATACCATGTAACCATGTTTAAAAACAATGTTAATTTGAAACATTGCTTGAAAGATATCCTGTAAGTATGTAACGTAAAGATGAATTGGGCATCAACAATTTCTTTGTATTGCTATACCACACTTCTGTGTAATAAATCTTATCTGGCAGAATTGTTTATGTCCCTGCGTCAGTCTATGCTATTAAAGAGACTAACTTTTACTTTGGTAGCAGAGGATGTGTGGGTCAAAAAATGATTCATTACAATGTTAGTGATAAAATTAGCAAACTAATATCTACCTAATCAAACAAGTTTTGCTTGGTTGCCACTAAGATGCAAGTAGAAAAGTTGTTTATAAACAGATTCAAGCATCAAACAGTAGTTGAGTATTTGACATGGATTTGTGGCAACATTTATTTTTTTTTTTGCCTTTGGTGATTTCTTTTGTGAAACTGCAGCAAACATTTGCAGCAAATAAAAACCTTTGCTGACTCTAACGTACTTTGTACAAAAATAAATGCAGAAAAAAATGCCCAAAAGACTCCAATGCATTTTGCGCAAAAAAAAAAACCTCCATGATAAATAAAACACCCATTGACCTTCAATGCATTTCACTATTTTTTGTAATGCCAATGCCATTTTGGGGCCCCAGAACTTTTAACTGTGGTTCTAGCTAAGAACCTACTTCAGAGTTAAGATTAACAAATACGAGGTACAGGCAAGGATCATGCAAGACACAGTCAAAAACAGGCAAGGGTTTTAGGCAGCAGGCAGAAAGGACCGTGGTGAAGAAAACAGGCAGATGTGAATAACCTGAAGATTACACGGAAATAGCTTTGGCAGGATCTGAGACAACCAGAAGTCAGCTTGGGCAATGAATGAATGAATAAATGAAATAATAAGGATTTTAAAGGGAGTTTTGGTGCCAGAACCGAAGGGAAGTGATAACAGCAGGAAGTGACATACAGGGATACAGAATAACTTCTGCTGTACATCACCTAGCATCACGTGTGCATCGCTATGGATGCAATTTCATTGTGAAGGGTATTGTGAAGGGTCCTTTTGGGTTATGCAGAGTACTTGAAACTGACCACATATACATTTAGAGAAATGATTTATTGATACTTAGCACAAAAGCTGAGGGACTCCCCTCACAGTTGCTTAGCAACTTCAGGTCCAGGCAGAAGTCACCTGGCCAACCATCAGGAAGAGCATTATATATGATAAATAGGATACATACTCTAACTTGCATACCATACATTTGGTAAAATCAAGCATTATGTGGTTTCACATATTCAAACTAGCAAAAGAATTTGGCGACTAGTGATGGGCGAATAAATTTGGCAGGCACGGATTCGCGGAAAATTTCCCAGATTCACCGCCCGCAAATTCATTCATAAAACGGAGGCAAAAATTTGCAGGCAAAAAATCTGCAGCGACAAAAAAAATTGGTGCGCGTCAAAAGTATTACGCACATAAAACTTTGCAAAATTATTCGGACGCCCATTGACTTTAATGTGTTTAGACAAAATAGTCAAGCGTATAATAATTGTCGCTCGCGTCAGAATAACTTTGATGCCCATTGACTGCAGTGTGTTTCGCAAATTTTCCTCCGTTTTGCAAATTTGTGGACGAATCAAAAAGGGGCAGGTTTGCCCATCACTTTTGGTGACATCTGTAAGGTGTTGTTCTATTCTTAATCTATTCTTAATAAAGATGTAATCTATTTTGGTATTGCTGTGTGAAATATGACATTTATTATATTGCTAGTTCACTCATTTTGACTATAAAACCTTAATCCCACCAAATCCTATTCCCACTTGAATATAAACTTTTTACAGCTGAAAACAGCAATAAATAGGGCATATTGGACATTTTTTCCTTCCATCTTCCTTCAGACAGTCTAACAATACAATGAAATGGGTGTTAAAGGGAAACCTTCATTAACAGGTTCAGCGTTGGTGTAAACAGAGGCACAGAAGTTGCTCATAACCTTGTTTTCATCAACCAATTTAACTGACTCCAATACATAGCGTCCTACTCCCATCTGCTACTTATTTATCCTGTTTATAAGTGTCGTTTTTACTTTCAATGTTTCATTGCATTTATTTTTTTCTTTTGCATTGTGCTGGCATGCCTGTTCTAAAAACTGGTGACACATCTAATGTTTTGATTTCACCAATATCAGCACTAGTCTTTTTATTTGATTGTAGTGGTTTTGCTTTCCTTTATCTTCCTTTGTTTCTCAGTAGAATATACAACAAAGTATTTATTTATTTTCATTTTAAAGGGATTCCATTTACTTTCTCTAATAAAGTCTGTGAAAACATTATCCTGTGAAAATAATGTCCTTATACTACCAATACAGGTAAATACAGATTTTACAGTCATGTGTTCCTTACAGAAGGGACAAAGTTAAAGCTAAACACTAATGAAAATATGAAGACTTGCTATGATAACCATTTGGATGCTGTATATTTATTTAACACATATTTTTAAAAAGATTTTAAACACAGGATAGTACATTTATGATCGTCCTGTTTCATTAACAACATCAGTTTATAGGGTTGATTTTCTAATATAATTGAACCAGTGAAGTTAACAACAACAACTAATCATCGATTCATTTTGATCCTACTACCTGCTAGGTACTGAAAGCAAACAATTGATTTCTATAGATAACTATAGATCCATTTAGACTGTAAGCCCTACGGGGTAGGGTCCTCTAGCCTTTTGTTTCCTAGACACTGAGCACTTAATCTGCATTGTAATTATATTTTATATTTATGTGAATTGTATTCTAAGAATGCACTTATTGTTACTTTTTATTCCAATGACCCCTTGTTTGTTACTACTAATTTATTGTTTTGTTGTACAGTGCTTTGCCCTCAAGGAGCACTTTACAAATAAAAATATACATACATCTATATAGTTATAGATCTATATAGATATCTATAGATGTACTGTGGCAGATTGTTAAATTTAAACAAACTGAATATTTACAGCCCAGAATTCTGACCATTAATAGGTAGTTAATTTCCAAGTCAACCTTTAGTATGGCCCAATATTTCAAATGGTCTTCATTTTTATAGTATTTTAATTATTTGTTTTCTGTTCTTTCCAGCTTTCAAAATATGCAGTCAAAATATGATTTCTCTTCTGTTTTAATGTAACCCAGCATTTTCCTCTTATTACTAGTTATGGGTGAATAAGTTCATCGGACGCACAAATTTGTGGCGACTTTCCGAGTTCCGCGCCAGTGAATAAATTCACAAAATTGTGGCGAAAATTCGCTGGTGAAAAATCCCCCTGTCCAAAAAATGTGGGTGGTCGTCAGAATAGTTGTGCACATAAAAATTGGTGCACAACAAAATTATTCAGATGACCTTGACTTTAATGCATTTGGGCAAAATTGGCACACATAAAAAAGAAAAAAAAATTGTGAGCGTCGAGATTGACACACGTAAAAATAAAGGTCTAATTTTGAATTCATGAACTTGAAATTTGACCAGAAATTTATTTAAAATGTATTAAAAAAATCAAATTTGTAAAACTTGACTGAATAGGATCGACAAAATATTGAAAATCGAATTCAAATTTTTTTTAAAAACTCAAATCGAATTCCCTAGTCGAATTTGACAGTTTTGGCCATAAAAATTTTTTTAATTCGAAATTCGATTTTTCAATTTGAACCATAATGTCAAGGGTTGGGGTAGGCAAATTTTTCTCCCAGTTTCTTGGCAAAAATTTAGATTCTTGATAAAACTCAATATTTTTTGAGTTGCCAAAAAAAAGTGTGAAAAATGGCAAAGTGTTATTAGCATGTGTTTTGTTTTGCCGGCTATCGAGCAAAAAAATAGGGAACAATGGTAATAGCAATAACATTCTTTTTATTTTGCCAAAAAAAACAAACATTTTTTTCAGATAGAACATCTATTGACTGCAATGCGTTTTTGCCATTTTGCAAGTTTTTCCATGGTTTCACAGATTTTCTGCAAAATGGAACTGTTTTACTCATCACTAGTCAAGGCACATTGTGGTGGAGTAATCTCTTGAGTTTCACAGCATTATGAATTTCCTGCCCTGTCAAACTCCCTGTCAAACAATACACTTAAGAAAGGTGCAAGCTGGTTTAGAGTTATGCTAGAGCATTGTGCTGTGATAGCAGAAACACCTAGCTATGGGGCTGAAGGCTACAGAAGTTATACCTATCAGTAAAATAAGTGTTTTGCATTAAGCTTTTAATGATCTGTGCATTACGTTGCCTGAAAGACTCTGTTTATATATAGTTGCAAAAACCTGAGTGATATCGCTGACAGGTTGAGGTTTGTATTTCTGACTGTTGGCTGGTGTTTGTCGCTCCACATAAAATTATAGACTGAAAACTGGGTCAGTCACTGAAACCCTATTATAAATATACTTTTGGGAAAGTCTTGTACTTTTAGTTTTCTAAGCACAGTGACAAAAAAAATGCTAAAATTAAAGGCTCTTAGGGAAATATGCCAGTTTGATTCTATGATGCAAATAACCATTGTGTGGGTGTGTGTAAACTAGATTAATTATGGAAGAGGATTCTCATATGGAAATTATTCATCTGGGAACTAAGAATTTAATCACTTGGTGAAATAAAAGGGTCAGGAAAAAACAAAATTTCCTCCAAGTACATTTGTAATATGGGATTAAAAGGTATGGGATACAAATTATAGCTATAGTAAAAAAAAAATAAAAAAAAAGAAATTGCCACAACACTAACCTTAGCTTATCAGTACAGAAAATGCAGGTGCTAGGGAACCAAAAAATTTATTTTATGTGAATAAAATGTTAACCATATCCACCAAAGGCTCTGCTCCAAATTTGTTGTTATTATGTTAAATTCTGAGGCCAAAATGCAGCTGTTATGAAATGCTGGATGACTTTCACTACAGGTGCCACAATATAGCATGAAAAAGTGGGGGCAACTGTGTCTGTCTTAAAATGCTTGTGTGATAGCGTGTCTGATGCTGTCATTCCAATAATGAAAAGGGGCGTGTTTGTGTAAAATGGGTGTGACATTTTGGCATGGCCACAAAGTAGGCATGGCTAAAGGTTTGTAGTGCTGCACACACAAGGTTACTTTATCCTTCTTTCTATTTTTTAAATGTTAGGAGATATGCTTTCAGTTTCTTCACTCCTGAGTAGTGATGGGCGAATTTATTTGGCAGGCACAAATTTGCGGTGAATTCCTACGATTCAATGCTGGCGAATAAATTTGTGAAACCGCCGGGAAATTCACAAATTTTTCGGCAAAGAGGAACGCGCCACATTCACCCATCACTACTTCTGAGATTGATTAACTTATTTCGTCCTTCTGCATATTAGTCAGCATGCTAGCAGGACAGGCAACTCCACTCCCTCTGTTAAGAAAGGCAGCTTTCTCCCATCTACCCATTCTTTTCATATACTTCTACTTTCTGTTGTGTATTTTTTTTCATTATAGACAAACATCACCGGTGATGTTGCCCAAAGCAACCAATCTAACTTATACAAGTTAGAAAACAAAAGTAAAGATCTGCCATCTATGTCAATATTCTTTACTGTTCTTTGATTTTAGTGGGATCAGTACATGCCACAGCTAGTTGGCAAGTTTTCATCCTTGTTATTCTCTGGAGCTGATTTACTAACAAGTGAATTTAGTTTTTTCCATGAATGTCTAAAAATTCATGGCTTCCCTATTAAAATAGCTCTTAAAATTCAAGATGTAAAAACCAAGAAAACCTCCAATATAAAACTTTACCAGTCAAAAGTTGTCAAGGTCCTATGGAAGTTCTATTGGATTGGTTAAAATCTATTGAGACTTTTAGAGGTTTTCGGATTTTTATTTTGCTAGGAATTGCCTGAAAAACTTGAATTGTTAGAGGTTTCAGATTGTTCAGCATTATTTTCCATTCATACTTTTTGTATTCAGATCTTTTAATAATTGTTTAGTTGTGGTCTTAAAAACCTCTAAAACCACTAAAAATTCAACCTTTAATAAATAGGCCTCTCTGTGTTGATAAAGCAGTATTGGACTTGGCTGGCAGGACACCGGGGAAAAACAGGTTGGCCCCAGTCTTCATAGGTCCTGCTGGCCCAGACCTGCCCTCCTACCTGGACCATCCCCTCTCCTTTGCCCCTGACTGGACCAGATCAGGGTAAGAGGAAATGCTAATAAAGTAATTTTGATATTGTATTTTTTTTCACTACTGTAGCATTTTTTCTTCGGCTTGGAATGTTAACAATTTTTCATTTGATATAATTATATAATATATAATAATTTATAATATAGTAGTAGTACTTTATAATACTGATCTTTCCAGCAAAAGAGATAGGAATTTAAAATACAGAACGGTAAAACAAGATGTTTTTCAATATATTAATTGCTATAGGCTGTTAAAAAGAAAAAGCTGTTTTATATAAAATGCTCAAAAAGGTTGAGTATGATTTGGTTTTGATTATCCATTAAGCTCTGACAAAGGACCATGTTTATGAATAATGCAAGCAACTTGCAATGAAACATTTAAAATTCCATTCATGGACCATGTTTTCCCAGTTAGAAAGACTTAACAATGAAAAACACATGTCACAGTCGCATTATGATTAAAAAGACATTATGCAGTGGCAGTTAACAAGTATCCCAGTGTGTATTCTATGCCTTAAACGATTTATAATACAGACAAAACAAAATGGGGCCTTGATTTGCAATACAGTGGTAATATCTTTTGATAATGTAATTTTCTTTTCCATTTCTTTCTTTCTTTCTTTTTTTCTATATTTTACAAAGCAAAAGAAGAGTAATAGGTGTAAGTTTAATGAGGTATTAATTGTTTAAAAATAAAAACTAATTATTATTGGACATAGGACCCACTAATGGCACTTTTTCTCATGTCCTTCACAATCACACACAGGAGGTTATTTATCAAAGTCCGAATTTATCTCAATATTTTCTGAAAAAAACTCTGACCAAATCCGCACGGGTGTTTTTGACTCATTTATTAATACCATATCTATATTAGATTCAGTAGAATACCATGGATCTAAGGATTAGACTAAATTGTACATTTTGTTCATTTATTTCCATTCTGGAAAAGACATTGACCACTATTTGATAGAATTTTAGAAACAGGGTCAGACTGGGCCGGCGGGACTCTGGAATAAAAACAGGCGGGACCCCAGCCTTTGTGAGCTCTGACGGGCCAGATCCACTCCAGAGCAGAGCTGCTTCCTTCTGGCCTCCCCTACTTGACCGCATCGCAAGTTGGGGTGCAAAGAAATTACGTGCGGGGGGTAAGGATGGACAGCGGGGCCCCTTGTGTTACATAGTTACATAGTTAGTTACATAGTTAAATTGGGTTGAAAAAAGACAAAGTCCATCAAGTTCAACCCTTCCAAATGAAAACCCAGCATCCATACACACACCCCTCTCTAATCTTAATTAAATTCTATATACCCATACCTATAATAACTATAGAGTTTAGTATCACAATAGCCTTTGATATTATGTCTTGCCAAAAAATCATCCAAGCCATTCTTAAAGGCATTAACTGAATCAGCCATCACAACATCACCCGGCAGTGCATTCCACAACCTCACTGTCCTGACTGTGAAGAACCCCCTATGTTGCTTCAAATGAAAGTTCTTTTTTTCTAGTCTAAAGGGGTGGCCTTTGCTACGGTGATCCACTTTATGGGTAAAAAGCTCCCCTGCTATTTGTCTATAATGTCCTCTAATGTGCTTGTAAAGTGTAATCATGTCCCCACGCAAGCGCCTTTTTTCCAGAGAAAACAACCCCAACTTTGACAGTCTACCCTCATAATTTAAGTCTTCCATCCCTCAAACCAATTTAGTTGCACATCTCTGCACTCTCTCCAGCTCATTTATATCCCTCTTAAGGACTGGAGTCCAAAACTGCACTGCATACTCCAGAGGCCTTACCAGGGACCTATAAGGAGGCATAGGACCTGTCAAAGGATGGGCCCATCAAATGATTTCTGGTGTGTGAATATGACCCTGGGCACACAACCTCAGATGTCCCATCTGACAATGTTTGCCATGGGTAGCATGTTTACATTTACTGATCCACTCACTGCCATAGTTTTCCTGTGGAGCATACTGTTTATGTTAACAGCCCTCCCCAACTGTCTATATTAACTAAAATATTTCCATATTCATGTTGTCTATGATTATAGAATTATTGGATATAAATATTATGTAATACTACAGGTTTTCTGGATAATGGATCTTTCCATAATTTGGATCTTTTTTTTACCTTGTTTACTAGAAAATCATGTAAACATTAAGCAAATCCAACAAGCTTCAATGCCTCCAATAAGGATCAATTATATCTTAGTTGGGATGAAGTTCAAGGTGCTGTTTTATTACCACAGGACAAAAGGAGACATTTTTTTTAAATGCAAGTTATTATAATAATAAAGGAGTCTAGGGGAAATGTAATTTCCATAATTTGGAGTTTTCTAGATAACAGGTTTCTGTATAAGGGATCCTATACCTGTGGTTTGTTTCTGATATGTTCTATGTTTTTTTTTTTATCTCTTATTACATCCTCTTCCTTATTTATAAATTAGAATGTGTTTATCTTTTTATGGATATTATAAGCACCAATACAGCAGCAATAAAGAATCAGTTATTTTTATGACTATTAGTTGTTTTCTACTTCTAGGATGACCTAGTTGCTACTTTACCTGTGCTGCTTTCTTTCTATATACTTTACAATTCCATGGAGTATAAGCTTTTGTCATATATTCTGGAGTAACTTCACTTTAGTTGACGCATGCTTACATTTGCCTTTTTGTGATATATTTTGGACTCAAGTTAACTAAAGAAAACATAAATAAAATATTTAGAAGAATATAAATGAACAAAGCTCACCGTTCCCAGATACTGGTACTTCTGCATAGGTGTCACAGGGTGTTGTTCTTTTACCAAAAAAAGAGGGCAGAAAAAAGGAAATTTGGATTTCAGCCATTGACACAATTGTCAAGGCCAAATGTTAGGGTGCATTTAAAAGTGTATACAAACTTAACATGTATCACAAATATAATTAATGGTCCCAGCATAAGAGCCAGCTGATGAGCAATCTTTTTTGCCAAGTTTTGCTGAAAAAATTATGCTCAGACTCTAATGGCTGAAAACATTTGTTGCCCATTGGGTGAAAAAAATGGTGCCTGTAGACCTACTTCAATGCATTTTGGCCATTTCGTGAATTTTCAGCAAAGCGAAATGGGTCAGATTCACCCCATCACTACTTAGAGCTCTGAGAGTCAGACTTATTTCAGCTCATGTGCATATTGTCTGTTCCAAATATCCAAGCATGCACAAAAACCATATCAAACTTCTTTATTTTATTAGGCTTGGTGTGCCTGTGCAAAGTGAAGATAATAAGCTAGTGGGTGTTATTGGCATGTTCAACCATGTAAGAAAGGGGGAATATATCCTGGCAAGTTATACTAACAGTAAAGGTTTTGGAGAAAAACTAATACAGGGTTCAGGGTTTCTTTGTCCTTTAAACTCTTACTTGATAAAAATCATACTATTTAATTCAGTCCTACAGTCCAAGGCTTTCTCTAGGTTGAAAAAGACCATCTAAGCCCTAATTGGTTATTATCATTACAAATTATTGACCTGCTGGTACATGACTTCTTCTGGAAAAACAAAATATGTTAATCATTCTCTTTTATGCTCCAAAGGATGCAACAGCTGAATTTCAGGAGCACATATATTGGGACTGCAAACACCTTGCTCGTTTTTAGCAGCCCCCATAGTCCCCGGTATATTGGTATACTTTTCTGAAACCAAAGTGTTTCCCACTGAAGAACAGTAGTATTTTTTTATTTTCTTTGGTAAATGTCTAATGTTCTCTTTGTAATGGTAATCCTGCAGCAATGGTTATGAATTACATCCTCACCCTCATTCTTTTATCTCCTGTTTCTTCACATTGCTTCTTGTAATCCTGCTCAAGGTTACAATAGTACAAAGTAAATGCTATTGATTGAGCATTGTACAAGTTGTCTTGCTAGAAGAAGAGAAACAAAAATCCTTTAAGGTCAACCAATTTGTCTGTTCAATGTAAAAAAAAAATCAGTTTTCCTTCCAGAACCAAAATAGTCCAAAATAGCTGAATGGTCCAATGATAAAGCTTCCACTGTTGTTTTATTTTGCTTCCAAATGTCTCAATGGACACACCCTTTTATGTCTGTGATTCTATGATCCAATGATCTTACCATTATTAATAATAATAATAATAATAATGTATGATTTACATGCAACATAACATAATACCTGAAATAAATACATGTCTAGAACATAAAAAATGAGACAGTAGATATATTAACACGTATTCAGTTTTGTATTATAAATTTAACCCAACATGCCACATATTGAAGCATCATCAATCTTTCTTCCTTAAAGTCTATAGATCATTGGTGCTTTAGTTTTCAGCACTTTTGAGTTAAGTTTTTAAAGATGACAAATTACTGTTGACCATTTCCTGTACTCAGGAAATGAGGAGATTTGGGAATCAAAGGGGTTTCTGAGCACCCAGAGATTACTGAGAGCCCCATAGCAACAGAATGGGAGGAGGGGCTGCATGACCCAGCTCAGCATTGCTAGCGGGAGATAGGCTGGTAAGATTAACAAAGGAAGGGGGTAGCAGGGGGAATAGCAGTTGCAGGGAAAAAGGGACTGAGACAGGCACCATTTTAGGTTGACAGCAGAGTGAATAGGCAGCACAGAAAAACAGGAGAAATACAGAGCGCAGATTTGAACAGCAGAAGGGAATAGGTAGCCCAGAGAGCAAAACAATACCGAGGGCAGACAATGACCTCTAACTTGGACAAATTAATGGCCCATATAAGGGCTGAGGCCAAAAGAAGGTGGGACGACTGGCTGCAACAATTAATCCCAGAGGGGAATCCACAGCAGAGTGGCATGCATGCCATGAGGACCCGCAGATCCAGGCCGCCAACCCGCCTCAGCCCTTCCCCACCGACCCGCAGGCAGAGAGCCATTTCCAGCAGCCCACAAGTACCTGCGCCAGCCAACGGAAGAACCGGACAACGGAGAGCAGCTGTGGGACGTGACAGGGAGCCAGCAGACGAGCCGCCATCAGCCACAGCGCGCATTCCGGCGAGGAGCAGTAGGCCCAGCAGGCTCTTGAGGTGAAGAGGCAGCACAACTGATGTCACAGATGGTGAAGCGTCAGACCAGCAGGCATCATGGGACATTGGAGAAAGCCGTGCGGCTCCGGTGTGGCCCTGTAGTCAAGCAAGTAATGCGGGTCAGGAGAGGAGAGGCGGAGCCAGGGTACGGCTGGGGGGGACCCCGACCGGAGAGGCAGATGGGACACAGGGGCTTCGGTCACCACATGCTTCAGCTGGGGGAGGCACAGAGCAAAGGGGTCAATGGGAAGTGCAGCAAGGTGCAGACCCGGCCTACAGTGGCAGAAGTACCAGGGGAGCAGAGGGTGCGAGTGAGCCATGGCCCGCACCCCCTCAGGGCCCCCCGGCAATCTGTGCGCCACTGAAAATGCGGCCAAATGCGGCCGTACAGAGGGGGGCGGGGCCCTGCTGCACGTCATGCACCAGGGCCCGCCCCCCCTCTAGGATCGATACTGCGGGCCTATGATACCGGGGACGGGGGCAGGGTTGGCTGGGACACTGTACTAATGGGGGGGTGGGGAGAGTGCCAAGGGCCACAGGCACAGCAACTGCCCCAGAATGAGCATGAGAGGGGAGAGTATGCAGGGCGCCAAGTGTGGGCCCCAGGGTCAGCTGCGGGGGGAACCTGTGCAGGGACCACCAGCTCTGCGGTGGCAGGGGAGGGCTTGATGGTGGACAGTAGCCAGGCAGGACAAAGCATCCCCCCACTTGTTTCCCAGCAAGTCGCAGGAGGCACCAGGAGTGAAGATGGAGGACCATTCCAGCACCTAGGGAGTGCACAGGACATTTCACACTAATCCTCTTTCCCCAACTCTCTCCAAGTTCAAGCCCGGTGCTGGTTAGAGAGGTCGGCGCCTCTCCTACTTGCAGATCAGTAAAGGATACCAGACACACGATAGCTAGTGAAGCGGGGGTGACCCCTGCGTGTTTATTGCGTCAAATGTACATTTGACGCAATAAACACGCAGGGGTCCCCCCCGCTTCACTAGCTATCGTGTGTCTGGTATCCTTTACTGAAGTGCACAGGACAATGCCATAGGCAGCACATCCGGGACTCAGCAAAACAGTGCCACAAGACAAGGTATGTCAGGGCAAAGGCAAGCGGCAGCTAGTGCCACACATAATGCACCAGTCAGCACACAGACAGGGGGGGAATATTTGGAGGGGTTCATGGCAGGTCTGCGCCAGCTGCTGGGGCAGTGGGAAGGAAAAGAAAAAACAGGGAGACATTGAGGGTGGAAGGGAGTAAAGAAAAATCAGGGTAAAGGCCAGTACCGATGTCAGACGCATCTAAGGGTGATGCGTACATCTGCTTTGAAGGTCCTTTGGGGGCACACTTAAAACCAGAGGTACGGGAAAAAAAAAGGAAGCATGAATATGTGGACATGTGGAGAGGTTCAACATCGATAAGTTTGAAAAAGGCAAAGAGCATAGAAAGGATGAGGATAGGAGAAGATTTAGGCTGACACCTAGGACATTTGGGAACTGGTTGCAAGCTTTCTCGATATTGGCCAGCATAGTGGGAGAGAAGCACCCAGAGCACTGCTCAGCCTTGTTTTGCTATCTGGACAACATATGGGAGGCACACAGGGTTTATGGGGGATATGCTTGGCTCAGGGACGACGAGCAATTCCGCCAGAGGATGTCAGTAAGACAGAATTTGAGCTGAGGCCATAGGGACATTGGGCTATGGATGAGTCTAATGAATAGCAAAGGATATCAGGGATATGGCGCACAAAGGACTTCAGGGCAGCAGCCCTTTCTGGCAGCTCCAGCGGGCAACCTTCCAATCTGGAATTGGTGCTGCAAAAACTGGGTAAGGAGGTTAAGTTGGGCCGGGTGGCAGGCCCATTTAAGGACATTCCTTTGGAAAATCTCAAGACGTCCCCATTGGGATTGGAGCCCAAAAAAGAGCCAGTGAAGTTCAGGCTTATACACCACCTGTCTTACCCAAAAGGAGGTTCAGTCAATGATGAGATCGAGGGTGAGGGTGGCCTACACTTCCTTTGACGAGGCCGTGCAGCTAGTCAGGAAGGCAGGAAAGGGGGCACTGATGGCCAAGGTGGACATCGAATCTGCATTTTAGCTATTGCCAGTACACTTGGCGTCTTTACACAGGTTGGGCTGCCATTTCCAGGGCCACTACTATGTAGATAGGTGCCTCCCCATGGGCTGCTCTATTTCCTGTGCATACTTTGAGGCTTTCAGCACATTTCTGGAGTTGGAAGTACGCAACAAAGCAGGAGTGCGGGCTGTCATACACTATTTAGACGACTTTCTCTGTGTAGGCCCACCCCAGTCTAGCTTATACGCAGTGCTCCTTCAGACGCTGCAGGATACTGCTGGGCAGTTTGGGATCCCCCTAGCACAAGAAAAGACTGAAGGCCCAGTAATCTGAATAAAACTCTTAGGCATCGAGATTGACACTGTTAAGCAAGAATGCAGGCTACCGGAGGATAAGGTGTCTGGGTTGGTGGCTGAAATAGGCTATGCTAGGGGGGCGAAAAAGGTAACCTTAAAACAGCTTCAATCCCTTTTGGGCAAACTGAATTTTGGTTGCAAAATCATTCCCATGGGGAGGGTTTTTTCTAGAAGTCTGGCCTTGGCAACTGCAGGCGTGACACAACCACACCATTTCATTAGGCTAAATGCAGAGCATAAAACAGACTTAGCTGTCTGGAGCACATTTCTCCAGGGCTTCAATGGGAAGGTTTATTGGTTGGGGGACACAATTAAGAACTCTGAGATCACGCTATTCACGGATGCAGCAGGTTAGACTTCTTTGTCGAAACCAGTAATTGTCCTATTGCATCAGCAGTTTTTGCGCTGTTTGCAACTCAATATTAACTTTAAGGCGAAGCACATTCCAGAGGAGATTAATGAGATTGCGGATGCTTTGTCTCGTTTCCAGTGGACCAGATTCCGGGGGCTGGCACCCACAGCAGACCAGGAGGGAGAGCGGTGCCCAGACAAATTGTGGCCGCTGGTGCATCAGGTATGATGGAATGGGTACAGAGGTCCTTGAGCCCAAGCACTTGGGATGGCTATACTAGAGTATGGCGAGACTGGGGGCAGTGGGAACATGACTTGGGGGGAGTGGACAATAACGAGGACATGCTAGGCCTATCGGGTTGGCAGCTGGCGAAGGACTTTTGTAACAATATGTCCCATGTTAGCATGGTGGAAAGGAAGCTGGCAGCTTTAGCCTTTTTGTTTTAAATTTCGGGGGTGGCCAGATTTCACGAAGGACTTCACAATAAAACAGGCAGTAAAAGGGGAGGAAGTTGAGGGACATTAGGAGGCCCATTACCTTTGATATCTTGGAGGGCATTTTCGGCCAACTAGTTAAGATCACTCACTCATCATTTGAACTTTGGCTTTTCAGAGTGGCTTTTTCGTGGGCTTTTTTCAGGGCTGTTAGAATATCCGAATTGGTCGGGATCAGGGGGGATCCAGAACGAGGACGTAAGTAGGTGTGAAAGGAGCGTGAAGATCAGGATACGGGAATCAAAGACGGACAAGAGGGGGACAGGTTTCATAACGAAACTGCACATCACGGGGGAGGGGGGAAACTGCCCAGTACAGTGGGGATTAGGCACGAAAAAGGGGTAGTTTCCTGATCCACCAGAACGGCAGTGCCTTATCAAGATTTCAGTTCATGGCGGTTTTGAAAAAAACGTTGACAGAGTTGAACCTTTCAGCGGCAGAATTTGGAGCCACTCATTCAGGATAGGGGCCGCCACAAAAGCAGCCAGATGGGGTTTGGGGGACAAGATTATCAAGAGAATTGGCAGGTGGGAGTCAAGTAGGTTTAGGTCATATGTCAGGCCTAAAAGAATTGAAAAAAACGGGGGTTGAGGAATGGCTTATGGTAATTTATGTTTTCTTTCAGGAGTAAGTCCCTGCAAGGTGTGGCTGTTGGGACACTCTTTCATACACTGGGCTGAGCGACGGGCTTCAGTTCGTCAGACGAACAGCCAATTGGGTTTTCATCCAACGACAGTGCAATTTCGATGGGTCAGTAAAATGGGGCTCAGGTGGGGGGAGATGGTGCCTTTAGTGGTGTGCATGGCAAAAGAGTTTGCAATGATTTAGGTCAGTGCCCCATGAAGTTCCTCATAAAGGACATACAGAGGGACTGTCTCAGATTGTGGTCTCTTTTTACAGGGGTTAACATCATTTGGTCAGAAATCATCCCTAGAACAAAATGGAGGGGGGGCACATTCCCAACAAGCAATAGACAGAGCCAGAGTTAAGACCAATAGGGCAGTTTTGAAATTTGTGCAGGCTAATGGGGGGATTACGGTCAGGCACAAGGAGTTAGAGTTTGACACAAAATTTTTCCTTCCGGATGGGGTGCACTTGAATGACTTCAGGCTGGATATGTTCAATTTCAACTTGCAGGATGCCATTAAATTGGCTTGGAGGGCATGACGGTGCATGCAGAGCTGAAGGGGTCCAGCTCTTTAACCCCTAAGGTGGGTGACAATGGGCGCTAAAGGAGCCCCCGAGATAGGCGGCAGGGATCCTCTGAGCGTGGGTTTTTGCCGTTGGAGGATACCCGGGATTGGCATGGTTATGGAAGGGTAGACTGACAAAGGGCTCAGGCAGACATGTTGGTCTTTTACTC